>NC_136017.1:518049-526496 GCF_048128805.1 Centroberyx gerrardi
ACTAGAAAGGACTCCAATTTGAGATATCTCCACTTTAGATTTGACTAGTCATAACTCCAGTTCAAGATATCTACAATTGTATTTTGACTAGCCATATCTTAGTTTCAGATATCAAAAATGATCATTTAGATATCTTTAATTATGAGGAATTATAGATATCTTTAACTGAAATTATGACTAGTCAGAACTAAAGTGAAGAAATCTTGAATTTGAGATACGACTAGGCATAATTTCAATGGAGATATCTGGAATTCACAATTCAGATAAAACGGAATTGTAGATCTTTAATTGGAGATTCCATACTTAATGGCAAAAATAACTTAAATCTTACTAGTCAAAATGTAATTAGAGATGTCTGTAATGAGAATCCGGTCAACGGCTTGCCATACATACACTGGACAGGGGAACGCCATGGTCTGCTCACTAATGTAAGTCACTATATTTTCTTTCCCTTCTGTAGCGCCACACTCTGTCGGCTATGTACCGACAAGTGAAGCTAATTTGCTAGGCTAGGTTACATAGCTTAGTAGCCGTACAGGAAGCTTAGCAGCCGTACAGGTAGCTTAGTAGCCATACAGGTAGCTTAGCAGCCGTACAGGAAGCTTAGCAGCCGTACAGGTAGCTCAGTAGCCGTACAGGAAGCTCAGTAGCCGTACAGGTAGCTTAGCAGCAGCCGTACAGGTAGCTCAGTAGCCGTACAGGAAGCTCAGCAGCCGTACAGGTAGATTAGCAGCCGTACAGGAAGCTTAGCAGCAGCCGTACAGGTAGCTCAGTAGCCGTACAGGTAGCTGACGACACAAATAAAGCAGTTGCTGGCCGGTGCGAGCTCTGTCGCTGCGCGTCCGGGCTCACGCGGCCCGCGGCCCGCGGCCTCGCTGCCTCGCTGCCCGTCCGGGCTCACGCGGCCCGCGGCCTCGCTGCCCGTCCGGGCTCACGCGGCCCGCGGCCCGCGGCCTCGCGGCCTCGCTGCCCGTCCGGGCTCACGCGGCCCGCGGCCTCGCGGCCTCGCGGCCCGTCCGGGCTCACGCGGCCCGCGGCCTCGCGGCCTCGCGGCCCGTCCGGGCTCACGCGGCCCGCGGCCTCGCTGCCTCGCTGCCTCGCGGCCCGTCCGGGCTCACGCGGCCCGCGGCACTGTGGAATGCATAAAGCCTCCAGTTATCGCAGGCCTTTGCGATGTGTTTATCACGGAAATTCATATCGCGATAACGAGAAAAACACGATACACTGTGCAGCCCTATAGAGCAGGAGTTTAACTCCTACTGTACAGGATGTTATTTTATTATTTAACTCTGACTGTTCCAGCAGCTTCCATGTGGATGTTAAAGAGTTGGTGACAAGATGGTTCCTGAAATACTCGAGTGAAGAAATCTGTACTTTTCTTTCCAATTTTTATTCCACTCTCTCCTCTCTCTACCTGTCTCTCTCTCTACCTGTCTCTCTCTCTCTACCTCTGTCTCTCTCTACCTGTCTCTCTCTCTACCTGTCTCTCTCTCTCTCTACCTGTCTCTCTCTCTACCTGTCTCTCTCTCTCTCTACCTGTCTCTCTCTCTACCTGTCTCTCTCTCTCTACCTCTGTCTCTCTCTACCTGTCTCTCTCTCTACCTGTCTCTCTCTCTCTACCTCTGTCTCTCTCTACCTGTCTCTCTCTCTCTCTACCTCTGTCTCTCTCTACCTGTCTCTCTCTCTCTCTACCTGTCTCTCTCTCTCTCTACCTCTGTCTCTCTCTACCTGTCTCTCTCTCTCTCTACCTGTCTCTCTCTCTCTCTACCTCTGTCTCTCTCTACCTGTCTCTCTCTCTCTACCTGTCTCTCTCTCTCTCTACCTCTGTCTCTCTCTACCTGTCTCTCTCTCTCTCTACCTGTCTCTCTCTCTCTCTACCTCTGTCTCTCTCTACCTGTCTCTCTCTCTCTCTACCTGTCTCTCTCTCTCTACCTCTGTCTCTCTCTACCTGTCTCTCTCTCTCTACCTCTGTCTCTCTCTACCTGTCTCTCTCTCTCTATCTGTCTCTCTCTCTCTACCTCTGTCTCTCTCTACCTGTCTCTCTCTCTCTACCTGTCTCTCTCTCTCTACCTCTGTCTCTCTCTACCTGTCTCTCTCTCTCTACCTGTCTCTCTCTCTCTACCTCTGTCTCTCTCTACCTGTCTCTCTCTCTCTACCTGTCTCTCTCTCTCTACCTGTCTCTCTCTCTCTCCAGCTCTATCCCAGAGTCTCCTCGCTGGTTGTTGTTGAAGAGGAAGATGGACGTTCTGGACCGTTACCGTGGCAACAGCAATGCGGATAAACGCTGCCTAGACCTGGTACACACACACACACAAAATTAAGTCAATGTACACACTCATTAGTGTATGTATTGACCTAATTTGGTGTGTGTGTGTGTGTGTGTGTGTAGCTGTTACACACAGCTTGGTCTGACATGCAGAAAGCCGCCAAGGCGGGGGAGGAGCCAAGCCGACCTGCAGACCACGCCCCCTGTGACATCATCCACCTGAGACACCCAACCATCCTCCTCCGCCTGTCCGTCATGAGCTACCTGAAGTACGTGTGTGTGTGTGTGTGTGTGTGTGTGTGTTGTTGGTCCCACTAAATAAACATGTAATCCTTCCAATTCTGTAAATGAAACATACTTCTGATTTTTATTTTATCTGCTGTCAATCTTGTGTGTGTTTTGAGTTAAACTGTGTGTGTGTGTGTGTGTGTGTGTGTGTGTGTGTGTGTGTGTGCGTTCACAGTTTTGCGTCGGCGTTGACGTACTACGGCATCTGTCTGAACATCGGCTCGTTCGGCGTCGGCGTTTACTCCGCCCAGTTCTTCTCCGGCCTATCAGAAGCCCCCTGCCTGCTCGTCCCCTTCCTATTGGCCCGCTGGGGCCGCCGGCCAATCAGCATGCTCGCTCTGTTCCTCAGCGGAGCCGCCTGCCTCCTGTCGCTGCTGCTGTCCAGATACTACGGTGGGGATCAACACACACACACACACACACACACACGCAGAAAAGAGTGAAAATATGAAAAATATGTGTAAATACATGAAAATGTTGCATGAAAGGAAATGAAAATATATAAATTTTTACCAAACTTCCTTTCTTTCATGAAATGTGTTGTTGGTGGGAAGTGTGAAGAATTTAATTACAGTTAAATCATCGTATTTAAAAAAATAAGATCAATATTTTTCTTTAACCTTCCTGCTGTCTGTCAGTAACAGTAACCTGTCAGTCAAGCTGCTTCTGATTGGTCCATTCTGCTGTTGGTTCAGTAAAGCAGCAAAAAGTAGAAAAAATATTTATTTATTGAATGTTATTCTTTTTCATGAATAAAGAATGAGCGCAGAATCTCCAGACAGAAACTGTTTAAATGTTTAAATTAACATGTTTTGATATTTAAAACTGTGATGTAAAGAAGACAGAGTGATGATGTCATGATTCATGACATCATCATCTGATCATCTAAAAAACTCAAACATAACAATCTATTGATTGAAAAGCAGATTGTTATGATGTAATGAAAAGTAATCAATACTTCATCTTAAGTATTGCTCATTTTCATACTCAGCTGTCTCTCTCTCTCTCTCTCTCTCTCCCTATCAATACCACTGATCAGTACCAGCGATAGCTGGTACTGATCAGTGGTATTGATAGGTATTGATCAGTGGTATTGATAGGTATTGAATTGATCAGTGGTATTGATAGGTATTGAATTGATCAGTGGTATTGATAGGTATTGATCAGTGGCATTGATAGGTATTGATCAGTGGTATTGGTGGTGTGCAGGTGAGCCGGTGCTGGTGATGAGTCTGGCTCTGCTGGGGAAACTCTGCATGCTGACTGTCGTCTTCGTCTCTCTGCTGTACGGCATCGAGCTGTTTCCTACTGTGGTCAGGTACACACACACACACACACACACACACACACACACACACACACACACAGGTTACAGGAAGAGGGAACTAGGTAGCTGTTCATTGTCCCCCACCAAAGGGGGGACTATGGATCGGTCTCCGTCCGTTCGTTCGTTCGTTAGTTGACTGTAACGTTGACTTTGTGCCACTAGGGGGCGGCATTGACAAGCCGTGACTAACCCATTGACAATGAATGGGGACTCAGTGGTAAAGCAACACAGTTAAAGTTATCATAGGTAAGGGTTAGGGTTAGGGTTAGCTAACAGAGATAACAGTCTACACACGCTACACACCACCAGACACTGTAGTTACTGTACAGTTGTTGGACTGTTGGACTGTTACTGCATCATCACTGCATCATCACTGCATCATCACTGCATCATCACTGCACTACCACTGTGGCGTCAGTGTTGAATACTTATATCATATTACCACTTACCTACTGTGCAATACCATATATCACTTATCATTTAGCATTTATATTATTCATAACACTCACGCTCCTGGTGTTGTATGTTATATTGAATATTGCATTATAAATTGTATTGTAGTGTACATTGTGTAATGTATGGGTTGTATTTATTGTAGTTCTTATATTTTGCACTGTATTGAGTAAAAACAGGACAATTATAGTTACTACATTTCAAGATATAACTTGTAAGCCTAATTCTGAGAGTAGGCAACAGAAATATATCGTCAATCTGTCCAAAAATGCTTTTACAATTTCACTCATATTTCAAGTTCACTCAGCAATCACTGACTGACCCAAGGGTGAAACCGGTGGTGGGGGACAACATGTTTACTATTTGCTTGTTCGAGTTAGATGTGGTGAAACTACATTACCCATAATTCTTAGCGACAGAGCTGTTGTGGGAAGTTTCTGTTTAGACAAGTACGGTGAGTTTGCTGGTTTCATTCTACTGTATTTTCTAATGACAACATGGACAATAGAATCTCTTATGATCAATCTCCTGAATCCTGATTCATAAAACAAAATAGTCAGCAAGCAAACCATCTTTTAATGTCTTTAAAACTCGAAACTTTAAAAGTGAAAGTGATTTTAATATAAATATAAATAAAAATCCAACAACCATAAAGTGAAGAGAACAATAAGGATTTTTAGCAAACATCTTCTTCTTTAATTTATATAAAAACCCCACATCACTTCTGTTCTCTTGTTCTTGTGTATTTTTTATTGTTATCATTTGTGTTTTGTGTGTATTTGTATTGTATGTCTATTTCTTTCAATAAAAAAGTAAAAAAATGTACAGGTTAATTTACAGGAAGCGTTCAGGAACTCCCACATTATTATTATTATTACTTTTATTTATGAATTTAAAATCAGTCTTAAATGAACTGCAGCAGACGTCTCTCGCTTTTCATAAGTAGAGTTTATTGTATTCTAGTAATATAATAAGCTTTATTTATAGAAATACAATTATAAAGCGCTTTACAGTCAAAATAAAAGAAAGTCCAAAGACAATAATAACAACTAAAAGAGAAAAAATAAAATAACAACAAGATGGAACAATAAAAGGCAAAAACAGCATGAAAGGAAAAAAAGAACAAACAGTATTAGTGTGAATAACGGATCATTTTGATTTGTAATATCTTTCATCAGTGGAGTCTGTGACCTTTGACCTGAGGGTTAGACACTTCCTCCTGACAGAGCTTTTCTATTTCTATTTTCTATCTGTCTGTAACTGACAGTATTTTCTTACTAGCTTTTTTTATCAGGTAAAATACTTTTACTTTTTTAATACTATGTTTTTTCGATCAGGTTTTTTTTTACTTTAGGTTTTCACTGATAGTAAAAAAAACTGTAAAATGGATTCACTAAAATATTTAAAGAACAGAGACGTTATTGTTATCTTCACATTAAAAACATCAAATTTGAAAAAAGGTCCTTGAAAGATCGACCAGGCCTTGAAATTGATCCACTTATTGATCCATTGATCCAGTTATTGATCCATTGATCCAGTTATTGATCCATTGATCCAGTTATTGACAGGTTTGCATTAAGAACAAAAATTAGCTGTCATCAGTTAACAGTCAGTGAAAATGCTGTGTGTGTGTGTGTGTGTGTGTGTGTGTGTGTGTGTGTGTGCGTGCAGACAGAGGTGTTTGTCCCTGGTCAGTCTGTGTTTCCGGGTCGGCTGCCTGGTCAACACCCTGGTCACCGCTAACGGAGCGATCTCATTGGCTGGCATGATCCTGTACAGCGGCGGGCCGATGGTGGGCTGCGGCCTCTGCCTGCTGCTGCCGGAGACCAGCGGCGTCCCGCTGCCCGACTCGGTGGAGGACTGTGACAGACAGCCCCGCCCCCCGAGGCTGAGCGGCCTGTGGAGGAGGAGGTGACACACACACACACACACACACACACACACACACTGTATATATATATACATATATAAACAACTGCTACCAACTGGGCGACCAATGTGTTGTCAACCAATCAGAAGCCTCCGCTGACTCCTTGACCAAGTCATATTTAGTAAAATGTTCGAGTCATCTCATAATAATAACAACAATAATAATAACAATAAACTTTAATAAAAAAAAAAACAGAATTAAAATAAAATAATTCAGCATTGGATACAAAATACATTAAAATAAGTTGAAGGATTAAAGTAAACAGGGTTTCAAACAAATATATACATATAAAATACACATGTACATATACAAAATAAAATAGAGTAGATAAATAAAATAAATGATAAAAACATGTCTTATCTGCTACAGATTAGCATCTCCGACATTTTGTTTGTCGTCCAAAATCCCGATGGAGAACATGAACGGGCTTTTGGAAAAATTGCCAAAATTAAAGTGTGTTGAACAAATTTTGTTCCAGGAGTTAAAATCCATCCAGCAGCATCAGCTTGGTGAATTTCAAACTTTTAGTTCAGTTTTTTTGTAATTAATTGTTTTTTATTTTTAAATCTTCAAATTTCCCAGTGATGAGCGATAGGCTTGGGCGATATCCAAAATCTAATATTGTGATACTGATACTATTGTGATATACAATATTATTATTATTATTATTATATTATTGGGGGGGCGTTTTTTTTTTTTTTTGTTCAGGTATTTTATTGTATTTCTTCCAAATTACATAAAATTTCGAGGCTATAATATTAATAATTATTATGAACAGCCTAGAAATTTGATCTTACTATTAAAGTGTTGGAGGAAATAGACATTTGATGTAATTTGCTCATTCTGCAATAATCTTAAATAAAAGTGTACTTTTGTAGTTTGCTAATTATTTTCTTAAAGCTCCACATCATGTAAAGCAGGACTCCCTCTCCTCTGTGATGATAAAGGAGTTGGATGTGTATCTAAACATGGTGAAAGCATCAAAACTAAATCCACACAATCCATATTAGAAAAGCGAGCCTCTAAACGAGCCGTTTGGACTTCCGTAACTTTGCGGCGTCACAAAGGTTCGCTCATTATCATTTCTGTAAGAAATAATAGACTAACAAAGTGTTTTTTTCAAAGCGGTCGAGCGGTCGTCATCGTTTATTACCGGAGAGTTTTCCCTACCTGTAGCCGCCGGGCCGCGGCGTCTCACGTTTCGCTCTCGAAACGGTTAGCCGATCGGAACGGAGGGTCGTTAATATTAATGAGCCTTAAAGACACGGAGACAGAAACGGCCTGTTCTTGGTAAGGCTCAGAGAGATGCTGGAAAATGAACGTGGAGAAATGGATTGAGAGTGTTTTTGGTTCATGACACCACACACACAGCTTTGAATGGACAGAAAGACACTAAATAAAACTCTGAGTGGAGAATATGAACTTTAATAACAAACACACACATCAATTAGATTAGAAGAACTTTCCACCAAGGGCCCAATTGAATTTGGTTTAGACCTTAATCCCTCTCTTAAAGGTGCAGTCTCCAGAGTATATGACATGATCCAAAATATAAACCCTCCATTGTGGTTGAAAACTGAATCTGCACGGGAACAGGACACTGGCTGTGAATTACCTGACGACACATGGCATCGCAGTGTAAGACATATACATGCTTCGTCTTTCAGTATAAGGCATGGTCTCTTTCAATTTAAAGTCCTTCATCGTCTTCATCTTTCCAAGATATAATATATCCATCAGTAGACCCCCGGTGTTTGAGATGTCATCAAAGCTCAGCTACTTTGGGTCATATGTTCTGGTCGTGTCCATCTCTGGTTGATTTTTGGACATCCGTCTTTGAGTGTTTTTCAAATATATATAACATCACTATTGATCCAAATCCAATCACAGCTATTTTTGTTGTATGTCCTGTGGAAAACAGGGTTACCACTCATCAAGCAAATGCAACTGCTTTTGCCTCACTCTTGGCTCGTCGTCTTATTCTTTTTGGTTGGAAGTCAAAAACACCTCCATCTTTCTTACAGTGGGTGAAGTTATGTTAAACTGAGGTACACCATGCATGGATCTCGCAAAAACTTTAACCTGGTTTGGCCCCTTTATGGAGTTTGTAGAAAACCTGTCCTTTGCATGACCAGTCATGATTTTATGATACTGTGACTGTACTATGGCTTAAAGGTGGTAAC
>NC_136017.1:526696-539196 GCF_048128805.1 Centroberyx gerrardi
TCTTTAGAGGGACACGACGTTTATGTTTGGTTTTATTTGCTCGGTTTCGTTTTTATGAGCAGAAACGTCCCGGTTCTGTCTCAGATCAATGTTTCTATACATTTTATAGAAACAGATTCAGTCTCTGCTGTTCAGCCTGAAGCAGATTTTCATCAAAACTCATAACAATTCAGATGATAATGTTTATTTATACATCATGTTTCAAAACAGTTAGAAAGCCCTTTTTCAAAAGAGTAAAAAATAACTTCCTTAACACGAGCATCAAGCCTGTAGTCAGCCAATCAGAAGTCATAAAATTAGTCATAAAATAATAATAATAATAATAATTATAATACTAATAATAAAATAAATGCTAATGCTAATATCATTATTGTTGATGTTAATGATAATATTAATGTAAATGTTAACAATGTATAATGTAATAAAAATAATTTGCTGCAGTCTGTGATATTCAGCGTTTTTTGCCTCCAATTCCCATAATTCCTTTCCCCTCCTTTTAGTGACGTCGTTGCTGTACAGAAGCCTGCAGTCAGTCAGCCAATCAGAAGTAACAAATGAAAACTAGGATGCTGTCGGGGGCGACAGCAAGAGTTTATATTCCCCAATCCTCGATGGCCCCATTAAGTCAAATGTAATAAAAAGACATTCAATTCATTCCCCAATAATAAAGGGTATGTACCTTAACTATTTTTTTAACGCTCAATAATAAATTTAACTAATTAAATATAGCCGCTAGCGGTGATGGCTGGGTTCATGCCAGTACAGCAGCCAGAGCTGAAACGTGGAAGTTTGCATTAAGTTTACTGTCAGTTTTGTCAGATCAGGCTGTTGAGCCGTCAGCCCCGAGCATCAAGTCTGATACTGAAGAATGTGACGGCAAGTTAAAAGGTTCAATATCCAACTTCGTATTAACTTTACTGTGTTTAGCTGAACACTCAAAACGCTGCTGTTGGGCAAAATCTGGTCGGATCTGTATGGAAATTGGTGAGCATGTTCCACATAAAGGTTGGAACATGATTACCATTGGTAATCGATTGGTGAAATTCTCTTTGAGTTATAATCCAAAATGTCATAGGCCACGCCCACTTTCACTAATTACAACCAAACTTCAGATTTTGACTCGGACATGGTCCTTGGGCATGTGTACCGAATGCATTTAAAGAGCGTAGGATCACAGATGCTACTGACCGATTTTAGTGGTAATCGGTCAAACGGTGTAGGAGGAGATGTTAAAAATGTGTTTTTCAAATAATTCAAAATATCTCAAAAGTTTTTCCAGGCGGACCTTGAGGTCCTTATGGCAGATTTGCAGAGTGTGGTCAGGTGGACATGTGACCACGTTTCATGTCAATCGGACAAACGGTGTGGGAGATACAGCCCTTTAAACCTTTTATTTTTGACCTTTAATTATAGCGCCACCATCAGGCCAATTATAATCATAAACACATCAAAATCAAATCAGTTCTTCCTCTAGGGGTCATCAATGTCCACACCAAATTTGAAAAGATTCTTACAAAAACTGTTCAAGTTATGGCGTTCACATGAAGGATCTGCGGCGGACGAGACGGCGGGTGTGGTGAATCCATAATATCCCCCAAACTCATTTCGGGGATATTATTAGTCAGAAAAGGAATTAAAATAAATGTATAATCAAGATTTATGTTGATGCTAATGCTAATACTAACATTAATATGTTACAATGTAAATAATTCTGTCAATGTTAATGATAATTTTCATGTAAATGTTAATGATATTGTTAATGTAAATGTTAATGATATTGTTAATGTTAAAGTTGCACTCTGTAGGTTTGATGCCCCCTGTGGCCACGAACCAACATGGAGGAACAAGTGATATATAAGTGTAAGTAAACGTAAGTAAATCTTATTTATGGAATTAACTCATTTGCGATATTTTATTACTTATTGCTCTGTGTAATTATTATTAAGTATTATTATTAGGCCAAGTTTACCTGTTGTGACCCCTACTGTTATGCCCCCTGTCCAGACTCCGCCCCCTGTCCAGACTCCGCCCCCTGTCCAGACTCCGCCCCCTGCCCAGACCCCGCCCCCTGCCCAGACTCCGCCCCCTGTCCAGACTCCGCCCCCTGCCCAGACTCCGCCCCCTGTCCAGACTCCGCCCCCTGCCCAGACCCCGCCCCCTGCCCAGACTCCGCCCCCTGTCCAGACCCCGCCCCCTGCCCAGACTCCGCCCCCTGTCCAGACTCCGCCCCCTGTCCAGACTCCGCCCCCTGCCCAGACCCCGCCCCCTGCCCAGACCCCGCCCCCTGCCCAGACTCCGCCCCCTGCCCAGACTCCGCCCCCTGCCCAGACCCCGCCCCCTGCCCAGACTCCGCCCCCTGTCCAGACTCCGCCCCCTGCCCAGAGCCCGCCCCCTGCCCAGACTCCGCCCCCTGTCCAGACTCCGCCCCCTGCCCAGACCCCGCCCCCTGCCCAGACTCCGCCCCCTGTCCAGACCCCGCCCCCTGCCCAGACTCCGCCCCCTGTCCAGACTCCGCCCCCTGCACTGACTTCTCCACTTCCCACCTGTGGAGGAGGAAATGTTACATATAATAAAGTGTGTTAAAGTGTGTGTGTGTGTGTGTGTGTGTGTGTGCTAACCCACCTCCACTCCGATCTCGAACCCTCCTCCCAGACCGGCGATGCCAATGGCAGACGGCGCTGACCAACCTGCACACACGCACACACACACACACACACACACACACACACACACACACAGAATAACAGAACACAGGGTTGGACAGACCGTCTTGTTACCAAAACCTCACAGGTTCGATTCCGGCAGCAGCCAAACTCCCTGCTCTCTGTCTCTCTGGACGAGAGCTTCAGCTAAATAAAATAAACAAATAAAATGCAACTTTAAAATGTTAGAGAGACCGTCCTGTAACCAAAAGGTCACGGGCTCAATCCCTGATGAGTCCAGTCTGAGTGTCTTTGAGCAAGGCGGCGAACCCGACCTGCTGACTCACTGCAGGTCGCTGCGGATCAGAGCCGTTACTCAAATAAATGATAAAAGATCAATTCGTTTAGTCGACTGATGTGGTCGGAAACCGTCCTGTAACCAAAACATCACGGGTTCGATTTCAAGATCCGCCAACGCATCCATAAACCTTCCCTCCGTCTCACCGGACCGGCAGCTGAAAGCCTAAAACCCCCCAAAAAAATCTAAAAACTGAAATCCTAAAATATAACCGAGTCATCATCAGTCACGCAGCTGAAGGGACATTTCCCCCAAAACCTGCTGAGTGCGTGTGACGCTGCGTGGTTTTGGTGCGAGTTCAAACCCCCGAGTGACGCCCGCCACGACACACAGCCTGTCAGCTGCCAGGGCATCGGGCGGGGGGGGGGGGGCCGGGGTGTTTGTCTGTTGGTTACTACGGCGACCGGGGACGACATCATGACTAAAACACTTTGGGCTTGGTGTTGATCTGGAGGAAGACGCCTGGAGACGTTCGGTAAATCTGGAGTGGTTTCAAGTCAGTTGTTTTTAATTGCTACAAAAATTCACCTCACTCACCAGCTGATCATGTCTATTAAAATGCTGCTATTTTGTGACAAAATGTCTTTATTTTGATCTTAATTTCAATAAGAATTAGGGTTGGTCCGATGAGCCCTCTACATCGCACCATCGTGATTTAAAGCCCCCAAACCCCCCCGCCCCCCCCCGCGTTACTGAAAGTGCAATAAAAGCTTCGCGAGTAAAAAGCCAATAAGAGTACTTAATCAAAACATTTATCCTTAGAACTGATGAATATGATTTTAAAGGAGTGTCAGCCAGAGAGTGCAAAAATGAAGGATGGGTTTATTCTAATTATTATAATAGCTCCTTGCACCTAATTTACAAAAGGAAAAACAGCTTATTTAATCACAGTATTTATCGCCCAGTGAAAGCATGTTTTAATTTAGGCGCAGACATAAAATTTATTTTTAAATCTACCTGGTTTGCGCCTGCCTTAGTAAATCAGGGGGTGAGTCTTTATTTGTATCTCAAAACTGAGGATTAAAACGTCCCTACAGAGTGAACTCCGGCCACGCTGACCCGTCAGGAAACAGATAGAATTACTAACGGATAGATTTCTGTCCGTCGGGCTGTTCTGGAACGTCAACGCTATTAAAAAAAAAATGCCTCTGATTTGCGGTGACGAATCCGTCAAGAAAAAGTTCAGCTGGGCTGCGCCTGCTCTCCCGTTCTCTCCTAGGAACCGACATTTCCAAAAGGCAGGAGGAGTCAGACTACGCCTACCAAACATGAAGCAAAGTGCTGCAGTTATGCCGTTACATCACTATGACTAGTATTTAAAATATTTTTTTCATAATTAGATGATCTGCTTAATGAGGTTGCTTAAGCATAGGCTATAGGGAGGAAAAGTAAGGAAAGGCCGGGTAAGTAGGTGAGGATGGGCTGTGGGCTCAAATGTGCAAAAAATAGAAATAGTAATTAATATCCAACATAGGCTACATACATGTAAAAAGTATAAAAGAAAGTATATATAAAAATTTTAGTACCAGAGCAGCTCACATGAGAGTCTTGTCCGGTTCATTATGGACATTTGGAAGAACATCTCCCCCCCAACAATGATGTCATCGTCCATTGCGATGTTTCACTGCGGACATCGTCACACGCCAATTTGGTAGACATCGCCCAACCCCAGTAAGAATCTAAAAGGAATTTAAGAATCTAAAAGTAAGAATCTAAAAGGAATTTGACTTTCATGTCAGCGGACGTTTTGTCAGACTGCTTTTCTCATTTTGGAACAAAATGATCACCGAGATGGATCAGCAGCGGATTCTTCCTCCTGACCTCTGACCTCCTCTATGGAAAGAGGTTAGTGCCAAAAAACATATTGTATTGAAATTGCATGAATTTTAATTTACCTTGCTCATATAGAAAAGCATCCATATGATATCCAATGTTGTTGGATTGAATCTTTGCTCGTTTGCTTTTCCTAAATCCCTGGATGTGTCTGAACTGAGAAAACTGAATTTCAAATTATACTGACAAGTTAAATTCAATAATAATTAAATTCAACTTCCAGCCAATTTCTCATTATGCCTTACAAATGTAATTTTTGAATTAATTTACTAAAAAAAAAATGTTTTTAAGTCAGTGGTTCAATATGAACATGACAAATTCAAACTGATGCAGGTCAAACAGTTTCTGCAGACGGTCCACATTCCCTCCTGCAGGTCTGCGGCGCTGCAGCTCGTGTTCAGAGAGGAACCGTCTGGCTCTTCTCAGGGTTTTGGAAAAGTGAAAGCGTCTGTCTGTCTGTCAGCAGTCAGTCGTGCTTCACGGCGTCTGAACAGGACAGACCGTACAGACGAGCGATGACAGACCGTAATCCTGCGCTGACAGACAGATATGAAGCGTCACTCAGACTGAGATCTGCTGCTTTAAACTGACTGAAGAGCTGCTGGCAGGAAGCTGGAGCACATCAGAGAGAAAGTATTAAAGTATTAAAGTGTTAAAATGTGAAAGTTAAAGTGTGAAAGTGTTAAAGCTCCATATTCTCCTCTGTCCAGAGTCCATTCAAAGCTGTGTGTGTGGTGTCATGAACCAAAAACACTCTCAATCCATTTCTCCACGTTCATTTTCCAGCATCTCTCTGAGCCTTACCAAGAACAGGCCGTTTCTGTCTCCGTGTCTTTAAGGCTCATTAATATTAACGACCCTCCGTTCCGATCGGCTGACCGTTTCGAGAGCGAAACGTGAGACGCCGCGGCCCGGCGGCTACAGGTAGGGAAAACTCTCCGGTAATAAACGACGACGACCGCTCGACCGCTTTGAAAAAAACACTTTGTTAGTCTATTATTTCTTACAGAAATGCTAATGAGCGAACCTTTGTGACGCCGCAAAGTTACGGAAGTCCAAACGGCTCGTTTAGAGGCTCGCTTTTCTAATATGGATTGTGTGGATTTAGTTTTGATACTTTCACCATGTTTAGATACACATCCATTTGAATTTGAATTGGGAAAACCACATTTCAACTGCAGGTAAAAGTTAAATTCAACAGTAAACACATTAAAGCCAATATGTTCATTTTGAAATTCTGCCTCATAAATTCATTTTCTGAATTCAACTCTTAGATATGAACGTGACAAATTCAAATACAGTCTCTCCAGACCTGAACCTGATCCTGAACTAAAGTGACAAGTGTCCTCATCTTTCACACACACACACACACACAGACACACACACACACACACACACACACACACACACACACAGACACACACACACACAGACACACCACCCCAGGCTGATACTGTGGTCTGCAGTATTTAACATGTGATCATTTGATCACACATTTCAGATTAGCCTCTAATGTGTTGTGCTGCTGACACACACACACACACACACACACACACACACACCCACGCACACACACACACACACACACACACACACACACACACACGCACACGCATGCACACACATACACACACACACACACCAAATCAGATGATGCTAGAAAGTGGGCCAGTGTGTGGGGTTTGGTGTGTGTGTGTGTGTGTGTGTGTGTGTGCATGTGTGTGTGTGTGTGTGTTGTAATGTGTGAACTGGGGCATTAAAGTTCAGGCTGGTGGTGGAAATGGAAATGCCACCAGCAGTTCACACAGTTTACATTCTCTAGTCACTTCTGAGACTTCTGAGTCTTACCCAGAGAGACTTCCAGAAACCAACAGCAGAAACAGTCCGACAAGTACTGACAGACAGACAGGCAGACAGGCAGACAGACAGACAGACAGACAGACAGACAGGCAGACAGGCAGACAGACAGACAGACAGACAGGCAGACAGACAGGTCTTACGTCTGTCAGCCAGCCTGGCGATGACGATGCCGCTCCCTCCGCGGGCCGTGATCATGAAGCCGGCCTTGATGACGGAGATGATGGCTAAACCCTGAGCCTTCGCTATCACATGAGCTGCAACACACACACACACACACACACACACACACATTTAATATCCATTTAAAATCAGTGTGACTCATTCTCTGCCAACTAGGAACACTGGTATAGTGTGTGTGTGTGTGTGTGTGTGTGTGTGTGTGTGTGTGTGAGTGAGTGTGAGTGTGTCCAACCAAACCTTATAGATGTCATCAGCCAATTTGACTGGGGAGAGAGAGATGACTCAGTCCATAAGTACTAGAACAAGAGAAGGGTGGGACACACACACACACACACACACACACACACACACACACACACACACACACACACACACACACACACACACACACCCTACCGGGGATGAGTTTGTCCGGTCCGGTCCGGTTGGAGATTTCGGTGAACTCTCTCAGGATCTTGGCGGCTTTCTTCGCCTCCGACTTCAGATTGGAGGGAATGGGGTTGTTCACTACACACACACACACACACACACACACACACACACACACACACAAGTTACCATCGATATATCATTATTACATTAACTGTACTCTCATGGTCTAATGAGTGTACACCATTGAGAGCATGTTGGAGACGATTGTTCTCCATCTCAATCCAGTAGTATTGTTAGTTCTAGTGTTTCTCCACATTAAGACTACATTTCCCATCAGCCCCGTTGCTTCCTGCCCCCCCTCCCCCTCCCTGAAGAGGATCAACATGTTGGAAGTGATTTCTCCATCTTCCTTTCCCTCCTTCCACCATCTGCTGCCAGAAACTCTTTCAGCTTTAGAAGAACAGAAGAAGAACCTCTTCCTGTTTTCAGCAGATTTCCCTCCAGATCCACCAGGTGGAGAAACTCTGGAGGATGACTACTATAGCTATACTAATGTCTCTAAATGAATGCGCTGATTATTTATTGATGTTAAAGTGAATCACAGAGCGGCTTTAAAGCTGATTCTTAATTTCAGAATTGAGTTCGCTCAGCTTTCTGAACGTTCCTCCGTGAGTTTTCTATGCAAACCAGAACTTGAATGGAAACGGTCATTCCCATTCCTATTCCACGTTCCTGGACGGTCGGAGCGGCGGCCATCTTGCTGTGACCCGTCGGACTAGCTTCTGTATAAAGAGACTCGCAGCAAGTCACTGAGCTGAGAGGTTTTACAGCAAGAACCAAAGCAGCTTCTCTGTCTCCTTGCTGCCATGGATCGCTAACATGCTAATGTTGACTAGAAGAGCTAGAGAGAGAAGTCCAGTCTGTGATGAAGCTACGTTAGCCTCGTCGCTAACGTTAGCTTCCAGTTGAGTTCTGACAGTTTGCTAACAGACTCGTCTGCTCAGTTCTCACAGTGTGACAGACTTTACACCTTAATGTCCAGACTGTGTTGTCACCATAGCAACTAACACTTAAAATTCTGTAAGCGCTGGATCACTATCTGTGTTTCAGGGCACTAATACGTACGTCAGACATTTTTTGTTAGTGTCCGAATCATAACATGATATTGTGGAATGATTTTGAGGGCACTACATATTTCCCACAATGCACTGTAATATCTAGTGAACGAGCCTGGTCACTAAAACGGTGAAAGTATACCAAAATGCATTGTGAGTTTGTCGTCACCTGGCCGTTACCAAGCAACGAAGCTGTAACCCTTCCGTGGTTTTATAATAACGGCATCCTCTTCTTCACCAAACCTCGTTTACAAATGCAAGTAAATAAACTTTTTTTGGTACCAAAAAGATGTCAAGCTATTCTAAAGATGTTTTCTTTTAACTGCCAATTCATAACTAATTATAAGTGCACGTTTTGTTACGCTAATTTGAGCTCGTTAACGCTAACATTAACATTAAGGTCTGTTGTTCAGGAAGGTATTTATCTCTAGCTGCAAGTTATACGGTACACAGCTTATTGTAACGTGTGTTTTGTTAATGTCAGCTAGTGAGAAGTCCAAAGGATGCTGGCTGTGCTGGCTGTGTGAAAATAAACAGAAAAAAGTAGCCGCACACAACTCCGATGCATAGAATATTTATTCACCGACATAAGGTCGGAAAACACCTAGATGGGAATGTCGGTGAATATTTTTATTCTGTTTAATGTCAGCTAGTGACACATATATGGTTGGCTTTGATGGAATATTGGTAACTTGTCAAATGTTAGTTGAAACATTTGTTTATGCGACTGGTGAATGCAGACGCAGGTCGATGATGAATGATGAAGTGTCCGAATTCACTCATTAATCATGTGTGATTTACCGCTAATTAGTGCACTAATAGAGCAGCACTATGTAGGGAAATACAAATGAGGGAATAGCGATCCATTCCGGCCACAGCCATAGAGATAAAACAGTAGAGGGCACATGTCATGGAGAATTCCCATTCTGGAATGGGACCACATGGCAGCCATCTGACCTGGTCCACTGCTCAGCTGACTGTCATTGGAATCAATGGTGAAAGTGGCTTATGGCCTTATAGTGCCCCTATGCCTTTTTTTTTTAATTTATTGGCATGACATCTTAGCCTACAATTAAGATTACAATCCATAAAGAAATAATTTATATAGATGCCATCATGTAAACAAGTAGGCTACTACAGTAAAAACAAACATCTCTACACTTGAATCAACTTAAAATCCACAGTAGCCTATACAGATATGCAAATGAATGTCCTCTCTGTCTGCCACCACGCGCCACTATGTGTCACTTCCATCATTAAGGTGCGTCTTGGCAGAATTAGCCTGCAATTAATTAAAAAAAAAAAAATCTGTGCATTTTCAGCAGCGGTGCCGCTACTGAGTACTATACAAATACTATAGAAAACACTATAGAACGTATGTTTAGCACGGCGGGTCGCGACTTTACGGCGGCGACCTGCCACAGTAGAATATAAACACTGGTTGGACATAATGCTGAATGATGTGTGCTGATTGTTCTCAGAAACAACGTGTTTGTATGGCAGCAGAGAGCTAGCCAACTAACATACAGCTGAAATGTAAAGATTACATCTAACAGCTAACTAGCTAACACATACCGTTACAAACTGTTTCAAACACAACTCCAGTCTGTTGGCTACTAGCCAGAAATGTTGTGTTTTAAGTTGTGTCAGTTAAATTTAGCATATAAAACAGCCTCTATCTTCTACTCTACTGACGTGTGGAAGGTGATGCAGCTTCTCTGGTCTCTCTGGTCCTGTTAGTGCAGCAGTTTGGTCCAGATCAGGACAACAGTGGTTGCTTCCCATAGACAGCTGTTGTAGTTACAGGTAAACTGGACCCAGGTAAGATGGCGGACGATTATCCCACGCTTAATGACGTCATGTCCCCTCTAGTGTTATATCTCTATGGCAAACAGTGGAAGAACCGTTCTACGCATTCAGGTTCTATGGTTGTTAGATTTTCAAATGTCAAGCAAGGAAATAGTAGTTAAAATATTCGCTCCCTTTAGCTGACAGCTTGTTGGCCTTCTGTTAGACCCCACAGTCCGCCGGCCTCTCCAGCTTTAACACCAGAGAATCAGTCAGTTCACCAGGAAAACCAGTCTGCCAGCATGCCTTCTCCACCAGCCAGCACATTCCAGCCACATGATATAACCAGAGACAGGATTATACACAGAGACAGAGCGCTCTGTCAGTTCTGAATGGGAAAATCTGTAACACTAAAGATGGCGGCTCCAACAACATAAAACATGTCTTCAGCAAAACTAGCCAATCAACAAGGAGGCAACATCAACCGTTTTGAAATAATTTAATAACATGATGAACCAGATTTGTCTTGAATGTCTAATCTCACTGTACCACAGAATAGAACAATCTCATTTTAGTTGAGTCTAAGAAATCAAATCTGATTTCTCTTGACCCAACTGAGCCAACAGTGAGATGAGTCCACTTGTTTCTAACGCAAACCAACTTGTTTGAAGAATTTTCCAGAATCCAGTTCAGTGATCTGCCTTATTCTGCCTGGTTTCAACATGCTGCCACTTTCTAGAATCAAGTGGAATTATCTGCATTGGCAGAATCTGACTGTAGTTTATAAGAGAAATAAGAGAATATGAGATAGTGAGACTAAATGTCTTGTTCAGATGGAGATCGCAGAACCTTAGAGGGTTCTCTATCATGGAGGTCCAAGTGTCCCTTTCTCAATTTGCGTTCTTGTGCATTTTTGTTATGTTTTGTTTTTCCTCCATGACGCGTTTGACGTAATATCTAACGTCCGAAACACGATTCCTAATCAAAGAATGCGAGGACGGAGGACGGATGAAGATCCTGGAGGTTTACCCGCCAACCGAAGACGGATCAGATGAAGACTTGACCGACGAGACTGAATGGAAAGCCCCAAGATTCATTGCGAGAACGACGGCTGAAACAGCAGGAAAACAGCTGTGTGTCTTAACCGATCAATCACCAATCACTACAGCAGCTCATTTCTCTCATTAACACGCCTGCTGTGATTGGTCGGACCGGAAACCTGCAGACTGCAACGCTACATGGTGGAGAACCGAAGCTGCAGAGAAGTGATGGAGGTTTTGCTTTTTGTCTGTAATCTGCTTTTGCTTTTTTTGACAGATTTTCAGCATGTGCCAGATGTTTGAAGATCGTTCTCCACAACAATACCGACTTGGCGTTCTTCGATTTGAAATCTAGCCCCGGTTTCCATTCCAGCCAATCGAATCCCGAATGATTGAATATTAATTTAGACCGCAATGAAAATAGAACAGTGAGAAAATTGACTTCTACAAATCTCTATTAAGTTTTGAAAGGAGTGACAGCTAACAAAGAGATTAAGATCCTCATTACTAATGGAACTGGGAATTGTCAGGAAAGACTGATTATACACACACACACACACACACACACACACACACACACAGAGACACAAACACACACACAGAGACACAAACACACACCCACGAACCTGTTTGATGCCGCACTATGACTCAGTCATTAAGCTATGCTAATGAGCTAATTGAAGTTTAATATAGATCTGAATATAATGTGACGGGACGGACTGGATGACTGACTGGTTTACTGTCTGCTCTCTGATGGAAGTCCATTCATTTCAATGGGAGAACCCACTGCTGTTGTGTTGGATTTATTCGACTTACAGCATGAAAACATTTCATCAGCCAGTCAGAGCTGCAGTGCAAATGTATGTTAATAATAATAATAATCATATTACAGGGCTGTGAGCTAGCTAACAGTGTGTTCAGGTTAACCGAGCTGACTCTTCTCACGCTATTGGCTGATCTTCGGTGCCAGGTGATGATGTCACCTTCTACAGAGTACAACTTGTCCAGATCGTCTTTGGGACATTTTCCACATTTTTCCTGACCTGAAATTGTTAATTTTCCAAAGTTTTCCAGACATTCCAGACCTGTGTAGAAACCTGATGATGTCACCTTCTATAGAGTACAACAGGTGGTGACATCACCAAAGATCAGCCAATAGCAGATGGCCAGTTCAGCAGCATGCTGTTTACCTTTAGATGTCAGGATTTAGACAGATCTGGGTTTGAGGTTTAGGACTCTGCCAGTCTGTCTGTCTGTCTGTCTGTCTGTCTGTCTGTCTGTCAGCCTGTCTCTCTGTCTGTCTGTCTGTCTG
>NC_136017.1:546696-566696 GCF_048128805.1 Centroberyx gerrardi
TGGCTTCAATGAAGACATTAAAGTTTTCTAATCTAATCTGATCTGATCTGATCTGATCTAATCTGATCTAATCTAATCTGATCTGATCTAATCTAATCTGATCTGATCTAATCTAATCTAATCTAATCTGATCTAATCTGATCTAATCTGATCTAATCTAATCTGATCTAATCTGATCTGATCTGATCTGATCTAATCTAATCTGATCTAATCTAATCTGATCTGATCTGATCTGATCTAATCTGATCTAATCTGATCTGATCTGATCTGATCTAATCTGATCTGATCTGATCTAATCTGATCTAATCTAATCTGATCTGATCTAATCTGATCTAATCTAATCTAATCTGATCTGATCTAATCTAATCTAATCTGATCTGATCTGATCTAATCTGATCTAATCTAATCTAATCTGATCTGATCTAATCTGATCTAATCTGATTTTATCTAATCTAATCTAATCTAATCTAATCTAATCTAATCTGATTTTATCTAACCTTGATTAGTGATTTTTTTCCAAACAAGTGACAGTATCTTGAATTAAAGTGGATCCTCTACAGTCGACATAACGGCACCTGACTCAAGAAAACTCTTTAAAAAGTTCAGTTTGCATTGGAAACTGCAGTGATCTCAACCCACTGGCAGATCTTATCAAAGACTGAATTTCTCTCTCTGCTCTTCTAGTCAACATTAGCATGTTAGCAAACCAGCTGGTTAGCATCATCAAACAGGTTCCTGTAATTTAATATAGCTGCTTAAATGCTATAAGCTAACGTAGCTTAGCCTTCCTTTAGTGGAGAAGAAAAGTTAGCGTTTGCTAACTTCAAAAAGCTAAGGGACACCAACTGAAACAGATGAACACAACTATAAACACTTCCAACTGTCCAGATGTCAAAACTTTGGTTCTTGCTGTGAAACCTCTCACCAAAATGGCCGCCACTCCGACCGCCCAGGAACGTTGATTTGAATGAGAATGACTGTTCTATCTGTTCTAGTTCTGTGGCATAAACACACCAGACGACAAGACCACTTTAGGGTTGGACTGGTTTCACTGAGACTGGGTGGCCTGACACACACACACACACACACACACACGCACACACACACACACACAGCAGGAACACATTAAGAAGACAAATGACTGCAGTGAAACTGATGTTTATCCAGCAGACTATTTAAAGAAAGGAGAGACAAGAGGAGGGATGGAGAAAGAGAGAGAGTGTGAGAGAGAGAGGCAGAGAGAGAGGGAGAGAGGGAGACAGACACAGAGAAAGAGATAAGAGAGGAATTAATAGGAAGGAAAAAGAAAAAGTGTAGAGATAAAGAGGAAGAATGGAAGGGAAGGAATTAGGGAAGGATGAGAACATGGAGGAAAGATAGAGAGAGAAATAAAGTTAGATCAGGGGAGGGATGGAAGGATGAGAAAAGAGAAAGTTCACTGATCAGCAGTGTTAACATTATAGATTTGAATAAATGAATACACATATGAAACAAAAAACTCAGTAAAATACACAAACTACAGAAAGTAAGCATGTGAGAGTGTTTAATGAATCCAGTCCACATGGATTCTACAGTCGACTAAATCCAGACTGACAGCAGACAAACCTGCAGCATCAACCTGGAAATCTGGAGAAATAATCTGTATGAAGCAGCTAGAAGCAGAGAGCAGCTGAGTCAGCTTGTTGTGGTGTGGCTGTAGATCCATTCAGTAACGTTCTCAGTAAAAGTGAATAGTGTGATAAGGTGGATTTGGTTACTGTGACACAGTAAACTGTCTTGTCTTTAGCCCTAGTCTCTACTCCAAAACACTCTGAGTTGTAGCTTGAGAAGAGTCAGCTCAGTTAACCTGAACAAACTGTTAGCTAGCTAACTAGCCGGCAAACACACTGATGTTAATGTGAACACGCTAACGCTAGCTGCTACTAGCTACGTTAGCTAGTGTGCTAATCGGATGTGTTAACAACAAGACAGTGATGTTAGCTGACCAGATGCTATGGTTAGCTAGCTAACAAGCTGACATTATCTAAACACTAAATCAATCAGATGGATCAGTGATGAAATGATCAGTTCAGTCAGAAACAGACAGAAATTAACCGTCTGTTCAATTCTGTTGAGACAGAAACACAGTCAGCTGTTCACAGAGCTGAGGACCTCCAAGATGGCTGCCAGAGGAGGATTAGCCTATCATCTGGAAGTCTTTTATAGTATGTGTATGTGTGTGTGTGTGTGTGTGTGTGTTCAGGTTGATTCATAATGTCTGATTGGATCTCTCTCTCTCTCTCTCTCTCTCTGTTTTAATTTAATTTCATCTTTCTTATTAACGTGACATAAATCCATGTGTGCTGCCAAATCATATAGAGGGGGAAATATAATATATACAAAACACACATAATATACAAAATATAGGAGAAACTAGGACTGCAAGCAGTCATGGACGGGCCGGCCAGATGCAGCGTTAAGAGGAAAGAGACTCAGATCACCTGAGCTCAGGTATGGAACGCTCCATGAGAGAAAAACTGATGTTTAAAGATGCCCTACTTTCCATTGACTACAATGCGGAGCTGCTGCCGGCCCCTAATAAAGGGAAACATCTGGTAATAATAAAAATAAAGTGTAAAAATGTGAACAGAAAATGGTGATTATGATGAAAGTAAAGCAGTTTATTATGTGTAAATATTCAGTTTCACATGTAGAGCATGAAAGCAGGTAAACAGGATAAGAAGACTGTTTCTGATTATTTTAATGCTTCTCTCTGTTTTAATTTAGTTTTCATCTTGCTTAATTAACATGACGTAAATCCACGTGTGCTGCCAAATCATACAGAGGAAAAATAACACTTAAGAGAAACATCTGGTGATAATAAACCTATTAAGGTATAAAAAAGTGAGCAGAAGATTATGATCAAATAACTATGAAAATACAGCAGTTTATCATGTGTACAGTGTCTAGTACATGTAGTATGCAGTAATATTATCAGTACACATCAACATGAAGAGCTGAATGAAGGTCTGGGTTCAGACATGCTGCAGTGTTTCAACTCTTCTTCGTGGTTTTCTGTGCGCTCAGTGGACCGGCGCTCTCTCTCCTCTGTGTTTATAGTGGAAAACATCATTCTTCAATCATTTCTTCTAATTTTTTCTCTCCTTGCCTTTCTTCTTCTTCTTTCTCCTCTCCTCTTCTTTCCTCCCTCTCTCTCTCTCTCTCTCTCTCTCTCTCTCTCTCTCCCTCTCCCTCTCCCTCTCGTATAAACCTGGACACCAACCCAGTTCTTATGACCAGTGCAGTTAAACATACTGGTTACACACTGGGAGCAACTGGAGTCGTTCATACTGAACATCAGCACACCACACTGTTAAGAGTAAGGAGACAGCAGTCATCAGGTGCTGAAACACCATAAGCAGTGCACTGCAGCCACTGAAACACTGGGATTGGTGTTTAGGTGGGGCTCAAGTTGAAACACTAATATCAGTGTTTGGGAGCACTTTAAATCATTACTAAAGTGAGGGTTTTGGCACTATACCCAGTTTTAAGTGTTTCAATACGTATGAGTCTGCAGACACACAAAGAGTGTTTTGAAAGTTTGAAAGTCAGTTTATAAGAGAGCTTCTTTAAATAGGACCAGATTCAAACCCAGGACATCACATTTACACGGCACGCGCTTTAGACCACTGAGCCACCAGGACACGCCTCATTCGTCTTCTTTGTCTGTGTGAATTGGAAAATGGAAGATCTCAGGTGGGCGGAGCTAGCTTGAGGTGTGTTTGTTTTTCTGTCACTGTTCTGTTCTCTGCTTCCTGCTGTGCTGCTAGAGAAGCTAAGTTTACCCACAGCTAACGCTGGACTGGACAACATGCTGCAATGGTACAGTAGGTTGCTGGAGACCGTTTTATTACATTTTGTATGTGACTATCAAAGATATCCACCTTAGTTTGCTAGTTAGCTATTTATAGCCTAAAGCTAGCTAGCTGATATTTGCTAGCTAAGCTTGTAAACTTGCTGGCATCTTAAAACAGCCAACAGCCAAACAGAGAGTGAGTGTCCTTCAGCCACAGACCTCCACACTGTTGAATGAGGAGGTCAGAGCAGCTTGATGCTCCACCAGGAGGAAACATCAACCCCACAAGATGTGCACAGCTTCTCTGAGCCCTCACTGCACTTGCTTTCTCATACAAAAAAAAATAATACAAAATTCTGAGGTGGCCATTGACTTTTCCATATACAGAAAAGACAGAAATAGGTTTGGTGGTGGGGTTGCAATCTTCATACATGACCATTTTCCTGTAAAACAATGGAATGATCTTATTGTAAATGACATTGAGGCAATGTGGCTTCAGGTGCAACTGCTACACTCAAAACCTTTACTGGTTGGCTGTTATACGGCCCCCAGCTCTGACATACAATACTTAAATGGTTTGTGTGAAATGTCGGACAGGGCTACGGAGGAAAACAGAGAAAAGTATTTGCTAGGGGACTTAAATATTGACTGGTTGTCTGAAAATTGTTCTCTGAAGTATAATCTTAGATCTATAACTAATACCTGTGGATTATCTCAATTAATGTTTCAACCAACAAGAATTTCTGTTAATTACACTGGGGTCAAATCCTCAACATGCATTGATCACATTTGCACTAAACTGCCTAAGGCTAGTGCCAAAATTGTCCTTACAAGATCTGATAGGGGATTTAAGGAAGAGGCTTTTCTTGATGACCTTGCTCATACTCAATGGGCTGATGTGTGTGCTGTTGAAGATGCTGAGCATGCTTTGAATATATTTATGGTGTATTTTATGAAAATTGTTAACAGACACGCCCCTTTAAAGAAATTCACAGTTAAAGCTAAAAGTGCCCCATGGATTGACAACTCACTGAAGAGTTTAATGGTTCAGAGAGATGAGGCCAAGAAGGTTGCTGTTCTTTCTGGTAGAGCTGCAACGATTAATCGATTAGTTGCCAACTATTAAATTAATCGCCAACTATTTTGATAATCGATTAATCGGTTTGAGTAATTTTTTAAAGAAAAATAAGTCAAAATTCTCTGATTCCAGCTTCTTAAATGTGAATATTTTCTGGTTTCTTTACTCCTCTGTGACAGTAAACTGAATATCTTTGGGTTGTGGACAAAACAAGACGTTTGAGGACGTCATCTTGGGCTTTGGGAAACACTGATCGACATTTTTCACCATTTTCTGACATTTTATAGACCAAACAACTAATCGATTAATCGAGAAAGTAATCGACAGATTAATCGACAATGAAAATAATCGTTAGTTGCAGCCCTACTTTCTGGTTCCCCTGACAATAGAAAGTATTACTGCAAGCTAAGAAACCAGGTGACAAAGATGAATAGAGTAAATAAGAGAACTTATTATCAACAGAGAATGATATTGGTCACGATAGTAAAAAACTATGGAATGTATTGAATGAAATCATGGGTAAAAAGATGTCCGTACTTCTTTTGTTGAATCTGATGGTGTCTATCTGACTAAGCCTCTTCACATTGCAAATTATTTCAATGACTATTTCGTTAACAAGGTTTCCAAGCTCAGACAGAATATGGACACTACTGTTAATTCTAACTCTGAGGTGCTTATAAAAAATTGCATTATGAATGGTAAAAATTGTGCTTTTGAATTCCACCAGGTCGATGTTGGGATGGTTGAAAGGTTGTTATGCTCTCTGCCTGAGGATAAGTCCACTGGTACCGACCACCTTGATAGTAAACTGTTAAAAATATCGGCCTTATATGTCTCAATACCAATCTGTCACATTTTTAATAGATGTCTGATCAGTGGTGTGTGTCCAAAATTATGGAAGGAGGGAAAGGTTATTCCTCTTCCCAAAGACACAAACTCAACTTTCAGTGGTCCCAACAGGCCTATCAGCATTCTGCCTGAATTTAGCAAATTATTAGAAAAGATTGTTTGAGCAAATACAGGTTTATTTCTCTGCAAATGGTTTAACAACTATGTACCAACATGCATATAGGGCTGGTCATTCTATTCTATTCTATTTTAATGCACTCTATCGAGCAGTAGGGGGCTGGACTGCGGCGTCCCGCAGGGGAGCTACCTAGGGCCCCTCCTATTTTCCATATTTACTAATGACATTCCTTCTGCAATTGGACAGGCTAGCTTGACTTTGTATGCTGATGATTCTACCGTTTATTATGCTGCACCCACATGTTCAGAGCTTAACCAGCTCCTGTCTAGTGAGCTTAACATCATACATAACTGGATAAAAACAAACAAACTTGTGCTTAACATCTACAGATCTACAGATAGCGGGTCAACCTATACAACAAGTAAAGAAAGCTAAGCTTCTGGGACTCTGGCTTGACTTCACTGTCTTGGTCTGATCACATTGACAAAACAGTCTCTAAGATGGGCAGAGCAGTTGCCACTACCAGAAAATGTGCACCATTTCTTCCACCCTAATTGTTGCACCAAATTGTTGGTTCTTTGGTTCTCTGTCACTTAGATTATTGCTCGGTGGTGTGGTCATCTGCTTCATACGGTCTCCTCAGAAAGTTACAAGTAGCACAAAACAAGGCAGGCAGACTTGTTCTGGGCTGCTCCTCCAGGTCCAATGTAGCAGATACGCATGCACGTCTTACATGGCTTACTGTGGAGAAAAGACTATCTGCCAGCTTACTTTTACATTTTGACACAGTCATTCAAACTCAGACTCCTAAATTTCTTTTTAACTATATAATTTATAGCTCGGATATTCATACCCATTCCACTAGAGGGGCCAGTAGGGGGCAGATGACTCTACCCCCACCAAAATCCAATTACTTTAAAAAAACTGTCATATACAGGGCTATCATGTGATGGAAGTCTTCCAAGTCATATCCGTTCTATCAAAGGCAAGTTTTAAAAAGAAACTCAGATCCCCCCTACACTTACATACACTATCCTGATGATTCCCTACATTTTCTTAATATCAGCTCTTTATTTTCTGTTTTAATTCAACCCAGTCTTGCGCTGGCCAGAGGTTAATTTTAAAGTCTATGTGTTGTGTGTAATGTTGTCTTGTCTTGGTTTTAGATTAACGTTTTGGTTTTTCTTGTTTCTTTTGTTTGTTAGCGTTTTCTGTATGTGTATCATGTAATGTTGTAATGTTGTCTTGGACCCCAGGAAGGCTAGCTGGTCGTCTAGGCGTCAGCTAATGGGGATCCTTTTAATAAACAAATAAACATACTTCATTTTGTGGTAGCAGTATCCCAAAATGTATAGATACAACTACTGAGCAATCCTAACCCTAACAGATAATATATAGATACTATGGATCAGTCCCTGTCCGTCCATCACGCACAACATTTTGGATGCCACTGAGCCAATGTTTATTCATTATTGTGTAATTGTCTATACAGTAAACAATATAAGTGTCACACAATATCTTTGACTTTACTTATGAATCTTTACTTATGTATCTCATTGCTTCGTGTGGGCATGGATGGCCTTACAATACGATATCTTGTATGCTGCTTATTGTTTATTGATAAAACTAAGATTTGTTTGTGACTGCTTGAATCATAAATGAAACATAAATAAAAATGCCTGAAAAAGTTATCTTTTTTCTGTCCTCATTTGTAGTAAAGATATTTTAATTCATTAAACAATATTTGACAAATAGGTAAAATAGTTTGTTGATACACCATATGAGGGTGTATCGATATGAAACAATGATAAACACTACAGTGGTGTTTGGATTCCCTGACAGTCAGCTATTAAAACACTGTGTTTTCAGTCCATGAAAGTAAGGCATCAAAACACCGAAGTGGTGTTTAGAGTTGAGGAAAATAAGCTCTCGAAACACCTTACTAGGTTTTAGAGTTCCAGGTTTTACAGACCTCGAAACACCGTTAAGTTTTTCAAATCTCATCATCAAGGGCGTCTCCAATCCTTGAAAAAAAGAGTTTGAATCTCTGAAATGCGTTTCAAACCACTTATCTCATTGGTGTGTCCATGCTCCATGTCAGGTTCTCCTGACCTGAGTGCCTCAAAGCGCCATCTTCAGATCTCAAAAGCAAACACTCAATGAAACGCCGGTGTACACAGGGTTTAACTCCATTATAATGGTGGGCAGCAGAGTTGCCACCACTTTCTTCTAACAGTGCAGTTTACTGAACATGTAACCAGTTTACTGAACATGTAACCAGTTTACTAAACATGTAACCAGTTTACTGAACATATAACCAGTTTACTGAACATGTAACCAGTTTACTGAACATATAACCAGTTTACTGAACATGTAACCAGTTTACTAAACATGTAACCAGTTTACTGAACATGTAACCAGTTTACTGAACATATAACCAGTTTACTGAACATGTAAGCAGTTTACTGAACATATAACCACTTTACTGAACATGTAACCAGTTTACTGAACATATAACCAGTTTACTGAACATGTAACCAGTTTACTGAACATGTAACCAGTTTACTAAACATGTAACCAGTTTACTGAACATATAACCAGTTTACTGAACATGTAAAAATATGTAAACCCTGACCCAGGTTTATTAATCTTTGGCAACAATCAATCATTCTTCAACCTGAGTCTTTTGGTCACATGAAGAAGAAACAGCAGATCATTTATCAGACTGATCTGATAAAAGATAAAATCACATGACAAGCTGGTCATTTTTTGCAGTGGAAATTAAAAGCACGTCTGATGTAAAGTTTGTGTCTTTCCAAAATGTGATTTCATTTTCTTCTTTTATTGTTTCTCTTTGTTTCTCTATTCTCCCTCTCTCTCTTTTAACCAGATCAGCCACTTTCTCTCTCGGTCGTCCATCATTCCTGTTACGTCTGCTCTGTTGACAATTAGTGACAGACTCTAACGAACTTCCACTTTACTGTCTCATACACACACACACACACGCACACACACACACACACACACACACACACCCACACACACACACACAGAGACGCAAACCACAGTGTTACCTGTCATTCAGGTGTGATGCACTCATTGCTCCCGTCTGGGTCATGTTGGCCACGCCCCCGAGCTGTCAATCAAACTTCCCCGCCCAGGTATGCTAGAAATGCTGTGTGTGTGTGTGTGTGTGTGTGTGTGTGTGTGAAAGCACGCAGAACTTTCAATAAGTATAAGAATGTGTTATAGAAGAATTTTAAGTATCTAGCACTGTCAGTGTATCCATCCACTGTGTGTGTGTGTGTGTGTGTGTGTATTATGGGATGTCTCTACAGTAGACAGTAGCAGTTACAGACCTGGCTGGGCTTCAACATGTAATTCATCACAGATTAGTCATTACCTGCCTCAGTCGCTCCCACTCCGCTTCAGTACTGACTCTCATCTCAGTTTATTTTACTTTTAATCATTTACTCTCAGCAGCTAAAGTCATGTTTCTTCCAGTTCACTGTGTTCTAATGTGAACAGACAGAAACCTAGTGTTTCTGTGTACATTCATGTTCGGGGTTAAGTTCCTGCTAATTTTAATTTTTATTGTCAGCATTAAAAGTCAAATATTTTTATAAAGCTAACATTATGCTGCTTATCCTTTATGATGCTTCTTTGACAGTCGGACTGTTTATGCTAGCTGTGTACTGCTAAACTAATTTAGAATTTAAAACTAATACTGTTAAAACTACTTGTTAGCTACAAATAACACAATTAGACCTTATCGGTTTAGGTAAATCTTGCATAAAGCTAATGTAGCCAACCGCTAACATTAGCTAACATTATAGATCTGGGCTGAGTTTCCCAATAACGATCACTCTTAGAGGTTACGAAGGTTTCCTACGAGCAATTTTAAGAAGGTTCGTAGATTTTTACACACGTTGCCCAAAACAGCACTTAAGCTAAGAGCGTCTTACCTTAAGTGCGTCTTTGGTCGTGTTCCATTACTTAAGCTTCACCCTGCGTTGTGCAGCTGATAACCAATCACAGCACAGCGGAGGAAGGTCTTTGGGAGGATTTGAATGATGGAGAGAGCGCACACTGGCTCTGGAAACCACTTCTGACAGCTATATGTAAATGTATGCTACAGTTATTCGCGTTGTCCAGTTTTGAAATGCATAGTTGTTTATGGTTGATTGTATGCTTACTGCATTCATTTCCACACAAATAGGCCTTTTGTCAAAACCTTGAAAATACACAAAATAACATTTTGTGCTGCTTAGGATAATATGACAGGTTACATTTAAAAAATAAAGGCAATCGCACAGAAACAGAGGTGGTGATATGACAACACATGTATTGTTATGATTCAGCATGTCACCAAGTTATTCAAGCCCCCAACACACACACACACACACCTACACACACACATTTTGTATTTTATTTCACTTTTTCCCCACTTACCCCAATTGCTGAAGTTCATGAAATCAACAATGAAAGTCCTGATTATGCCCTGAAAATAGGTAGCCAGCATTTCACTTAGCCTAGTTTTTAAATATGTTTGCAGTTGGTGTTTTTCACTCCACTGAATATTTTATCGTGGTTACAAACATTGTGTGCATATTCTACTGTAAACTACAATCATCATTGGCAGTCAAAATAAGGCTGCCTCATGATATTTTCTTCCTTACATCGTTCTTAGCTTTCTACGAGTGGTCAGAAGCATTGTACTCTACGATGAGTTTTTAAGAGCATCGTTAGTTAAGAAGCTTTTGGGAAACCCACCGTAACCTGAAGATGCTTCTTACGATGTACTTTACCAACACCTTAGGCTTACGATGCTTTTGGGAAACGCAGCCCTGGTTGGTGTGGAGATAAAGCTAACTGCTAACATTAGCTAACATTATGGACCTGGTTGGTTTGGAGATAAAGCTAACTGCTAATATTAGCTAACATTAAGGACCTGGTTGGTTTGGAGATAAAGCTAACTGCTAACATTAGCTAACATTAAGGACCTGGTTGGTTTGGAGATAAAGCTAACTGCTAACATTAGCTAACATTATGGACCTGGTTGGTTTGGAGATAAAGCTAACGTAGCGTGCTAACATTAGCTAACATGTTGCCTTTGTCTTTGATCTGGATCTTCTCTGCTCGTCTGCTTTTTGTCCAAAGACTGTTTGAGTTTCCTGTTTCCATCCTTTTTGTCCTGAATACTACTACAGCTAGCCTACTTCTTCTACTACTCCTATTACTACAACTACTTCTTCTACTACTGCTATTACTACAACTACTTCTTCTACTACTGCTATTACTGCAACTAGTTCCTCTTTAACTATACTGCTGATAATAATAACACACTTTATTTCTAAAGCTCTTCTCTCAAAGCAGTGCTTTACATGGAGACACAAAAACAAGACGAGTAAAAGAAATATGAGGAGATACAAATAGAAAACACTTTCAATAGAAAATAGGTTAAAGAAAAGAAAAATCCCCCAAACAGCCTCCTCCAGTCATGTGGATTGTGGGTTTCAGTTCCAGTGTGGGAAGACTGGTTTCATTCCCATCCAACTTCACGTCTTCTTCTCCCAAATGGAGAAACCAGCAGCTGAACTCTGTCACATAAAAACACATTCATCACAAAACCAGCTGTTTATGCTCGGCCCTCTGGGAAATCTGTTTGATACGCAGATCTGAGCTGTGAACTGGGACAGATGAAGCCATGATTTATTTGGCCACATAAATTTGAGTTTTATTAACACATTTGACCTGTAGGAGGGAAACACTGGGGACATTTTTTATCCCTTTAAAACAGATAAAGCAGGAACTCCCAACATGCAGCTGTGTTTCCTGCAGCGTTTACAGACTTTTCTCATGTAAACCAAACTTTTCCAGCATCTAAATCCATACTAGATCTATATTTAGATCCACATATTACCAGAGCTTCAGGAACATCAATCTACTTTATGGTGAAGTCCCTTCATCTTTTATCGTTCACTAGCCTGATATTCAGACTGAACAGCCATTTCATTCCCACTCCATTATTCGGCTGAGATTTCCTCCTCGTTAGTCGTTTTCTGTGTGGGGGGGTTGATTTTCCTCGAACCAATCACTAGTGACCGACGTATCTGAACCGATCACTAGTGACCGACGTATCTGAACCGATCACTAACACTAATTATTCTGTCAGTGTGATAAACGACCAAACGAGAGAAACCTGGAGAGACAAGAGGCTCCTCCCCCCTGACCCCCAACCTCCTCCTATTGGTTGGAATGTTGGTGACCTAGGAACTGAAGCTGATTCTACTGTCGAGTCACAGAGAGGATGGAGTGTGTGTGTGTGTGTGTGTGTGTGTGTGTGTGTGGCACACACCCAGCCACACAGTCAGACCAGCTCTGCTGCAGTTTTGGCACTGCTGACGCTGGGAGTTCCCCTTCAACACGCACACACACACACACGCACACACACACACACACACACACACTGCAGTGACGGACAGATGTGGGCGGTTCCTCAGACCACCTCCCTCTCCTGTCGGGGCTCGGCCCCCTCCGCTGGGCTCTTACAGAACTCCGTCACCATGACGATGCCACCTGCCACTGCCAGTCAAAACCATCCTGCATCAGTACTACAGCAGTAACCATGGTAACAGCGCTGTATCAGTAATACAGCGGTAACCATGGTAACGGTCCTGTATCAGTACTACAGCGGTAACCATGGTAACGGTCCTGCGTCAGTAAAAAGTGGTAACCATGGTAATGGTCATCAGTACTGCAGCGGTAACCATGGTAACAGTCCTGTTTCAGTACTACAGTGGTAACCATGGTAATGGTCCTTCATCATAAAACAGTGGTAACCATGGTTACAGTCCTGCTTCAGTACTACAGTGGTAACCATGGTAACAGTCCTGCTTCAGTACTGCAGTCATAACCATGGTAACAGTCCTGCTTCAGTACTGCAGTCATAACCATGGTAACAGACTAAATGTCACCTGATTCTAAACAAAGTGACATCATCCTGTTCATTAGTTAGGTTGATGCTCGTGTCTCCATGGAAACCAAACAGGAAACAGGATGTGGTGTTTATACTTCTGAACATCCAGAATATAAAGTGAGTATTAATGTGCAGTAAACAGTCAGTGCAGTGAGAGAGTTAGAAAAGACTGAGAAATAAACTTTAAGTTAACAGACAGACTGAACCCAGAGAAACATGAAACTCTGACTGTCAGCCAAAGTCAACACCGCTGCTATGTGGCTCACCCTGTCAGAGTGTGTGTGTGTGTGTGTGTGTGTGTGTGTGTGTGGTTTACACCTTTCAAAGCACTCAACTCCTGTAACAACAGAGCAGGGAGGAATTTTGGGTAACACACACTCTCACACACACACACACACACACACACACGCGCACACACACACACACACACACACACACGCGCGCGCACACACACACACACACACACACGCGCGCGCACACACACACACACACACACACTCGACACATGCAGCAGTGAGAGTTAAGCTTCATGCGTTTTCATATGTATTTATGTATGTATTTATGTAGTATTTTGTAAAGTAGCAGACTGTCCTGCACTGTGATAGTTAGCTAGTTTAGCTAGTTTGTTGCCATGGTGATGCTCGTCGCTTCCTCGCTTCCTTGCCCCCCCGCCCCCCCCCCCCTTTTCTCTCTTACAGTGTGTTCCTCTTGTTCCCTGACTTCTACTGGACTCTATTGTTCAGTAAAAAACACGGAGGGAACAGAGGAAAGACAGCGTCTCGTTACCATGGAGACCACACAACACCACATGATCTCATAAAAAGTTGTGAAATGAGCACAGACTCTGGGTTACCTGCTGCGGACACAAATTATGTGAAAATGACGTTCCTCCTCCATGAGCTGGATTCTGTGACAAAAACATGAACCGGACATTTTCAGCTGCAGGTCGGCTGACGGTTCAGTTCAGCAGCTACAACAACTTGGTGAAGGTTTGGGAAAGGCTTTGGTCGGTTCGAAAAAACTTTCACTTCAATTAAACTTGACTCTCAGTAGAAATCTCCTTCATACAGGCCGGGAATTGAACTCCAGTCTCCGACATTGAAGTCAAACTCATCGGCCGTCCGGCACCCGACCACAACACCCTGCCTGTCTCCGAGCTGCTGCACTGAGACTCTACTGCCTGTTTACAGTCGTGTCTCCTTCATGGAACCGTCTCCTGCTGGGAAAATGGAGTTTTAACATTTTAGGTGCCACCAACACGTAATTTGGTGTTAAAGCCCCTATGTGTAGAATTTGTATCTGATTATATCATCCTCCAATTAATTTTGATACCATGAGACCATCGTGGGGAAAATTGGTTTAGTCTATGTGTTGCTTTCAGTCTGTTCATTCTCTGTGTCCGCGGGTACGAACTGGTGCAAAGTGCCGTACTGACTTACGGCAGAAAGTCAAACCAAACCAGGAAGAAAACAGAGGCTGTTTGAATGCAGACTAGCTGCTTGGATTGATCAGCGTGAAGCTAATCAGTATGGCAGATAGTGGTAACATGGAAGACAGGACTCTGACTGCTGGACCCTCTGCAACGAAACAAAACAAGAAGCCTACAACAGAAGAGGCTAAAACAGCTTGAGGGAGAGGGAGGGCAGCGCGAGACCCGGAGCTCCCGGGAGCCCCGCGGATCCGTCGGCCCCGAGGCGTTTAGTCCACATTTTGCCGTCTGGTTCCGACGTCCTGCGTCGGTTCATGTGTCCTGCCTTCTGCCAGCTCGATCGGCCGTAATCGCCACATTCAATACAACTCCATACTCCATATTACATTACTTGATTCGTGTTTATTCTAGTTTGTTAGCGGTAGCATTTTCCATCAGCTGCAGCTCGTAGCATCAGAATAGTAAATGTTGGATAGGCTGTTCACAGACAGCGATCCCCCAAACATCTGTTAACCCGAATTCTCACAATAACAAACCTCTTCACAGTACAATGCTGTCATTAGGAATAATATAGGAACTAATGGGAACTACAGTTATCTGCAGCAGTATTTTGTACATATTCCAGCTGGTGGGGGGGCGGGGGGGTTGTGTCTGCAAACGCCGCTAAGAGGTTGCAAAGACGTTTGCGACAGTGTCTTTTTTTGGCACTACCACTAGGAGTCGCCAAAATCAACAGTTTTCAAATCCTACACATAAGGGCTTTAACAAGTCGTGTTCATTTCACGTGTTTGTGTGAGATCAGGTTGACACAAACCATCTCTACTCTTCTTCTTCTTCATGGCTGTAAATGCAGACAGCAGTCTGGTGTAACAGCAGATCTGAGGTCAGCTCCTCAGTAAACTCCTGGTTTATTCTCTACATGTTGCACACTGGGCAGGTAGCTCGGTTCTGTACAGGTGACGATAGCTTACACAATATAAATACACTGTCATCATCATATTATTGTTATTATTATTCATATAACACGCAACACATTCAGCGCTCTGATGGCAGCGTCTGTCACACAGCGTCTGTCACACAGCGTCTGTCACACAGCGTCTGTCACACAGCGTCTGTCACACAGCTGTGAACCAATCAGAGGATTTGTCCGTTTATTTCCTCTTCATCCTCTGGAGAGACAAAGTCCTCGTCCAGCAGCAGAGCCACAGTCTCAGCTAGTTACATCTGAGATGATTCTACTGGTTTCTAATGCAGATTTGATTTTATTCTGCCATGTTTCAACATTCAGAAATCCTAGTGGAACTACATTAGAAACCAGTAGAACATCTGACCATCTGACTGCAGGAGGAACCAGACTGTTCAGTCTGAATATGAGAGGTGACAACAAACTGTCTGTCTGTCTGTCTGTCTGTCTGTCTGTCTGTCTGTCTGTCTGTATGTCTGACTGTCTGTCTGTCTGTCTGTCTGTCTGTCTGTCTGTCTGTCTGTCAGCTGTCTGTCTGTTTACCTGACTGTCTTTCAGTCTGTCTGTCTGTCTGTCTGTCTGTCTGTCTGTCTCTCTCTCTGTCTGTCTGTCTGTCTGTCTGTCTGTCTGTCTCTCTCTCTGTCTGTCTGTCTGTCTGTCTGCTGTCTGTCTGTCTGTCTGTCTGTCTGTCTCTCTCTCTGTCTGTCTGTCTGTCTGTCTGTCTGTCTGTCTGTTTGTCTGTCTCTCTGTCTGTCTGTCTCTCTCTCTCTGTCTGTCTGTCTGTCTGTCTGTCTGCAGGTCTTCCTCTGCTCCATCAGCAGAGTCAGTAGAGTTCAGTAGAATCCAGTAGAACTGAGGTATGGCTGCTTGACGAGCAGAATACAGTAGAATCCAGTACAGAGTACAGTAGAGTTCTGCAGAGGACTTTCTATTGGCTGGAATCCTCTGCTGCTCGTTAAGCCTCCCGCTCCTCCTCGTCTCCATGGCAACACTTCCTGTCAGGAGGCTGTTAACAAAGGAGAGAGAGAATCACAAAATATATTAATAACAATAATAAATGTAATAATTTGACTGATGACCCTCTAAATGTCACCAACCATCCCTTCAACAGGGGGCGGGGCTAATGATCAATGCAACAAGTTAAACTTTATACAATAAACACCCTGAACCCTCGTTTAAGAGCAGAGCAGGTACAGAGAGAATACGATGGATTGAAAAATATAACAAAACCAGGCTGCATCGTCCCTTTAAGAGAATGTTTGGTTAGCCTTCAGCAGGTTAAAATATAACAAAAACATAAACATACTGCACCATCCCTTTAAGAGAAGGTTTAGTCAGCCTTCCATAAGTTAATATAACTAAAATAAAAGTGCTGCTCCGTCCCATTAAGAGGAGGTTTAAGAGAACCCCCTCAATCAGCTGAGACAGTAGGGCCCACCAATGTGTGGATACACCCAGGGGTCATGCAGGTTCACATGCAGCTATGTGTTAAAATAACATGCAAGTGAGGAGTTGCGCCCCCGTAGATTACCCTTGCGCATTGGAATCGTAAACTTGCAAACCCCCGGAGTGGTCAGGAGCCTAGCAGTACTGACCTCGCCATTGGCGACCAGCATGACGTTGTAGCCTCAAACCCCTCGGAGAGGGCTGCGACTGAATACAGTGCTTCAACACGGTCTGCACCCCTTCTGCGGTGCCAGAGGTCAATGACGATATCGACCTTCAACACTCGCACAATGTGTCTCTCGACTCTCACCCCAGAGCTGGTGTCGAGAGCAGGCAGCTGTAGAATAGACATCCTGGGAATCCAGGAACACTGGCATGTACACCTTCTTCTCTGGAGGGAGCCAACAACTAACTCTGCACAAGGTGGAGTCGGGCTGATGTTGAACCGGAAGAGGAGGAAAGCACTGCGAAACGTCACCTCAGCCAGTGAACGAGTACTCGTAGCCGAATTTGATGGCAACCCCGCCAGCACAGTCCCTGAGTGCTACTCACCCCATAACTCCAGTGACAAAGACGATGTGGAGAACTTCTACAAGAAACTTCGAGCTGCCGTTCACAACTTCTTGGCTATACTCGGAGACGCCTGAGTGGGCCTGGAAGACGTGCCCTTCTCATTCCATGACCTCATCAACCGGAATGGACAGTATCTGGTCGACTTCCTCCAGGAACACAGCTTCATCGCTACCAACACAGTTTCCAAAGCGTGCGGGCAAGCTATGGACTCACGAGGACGCCACACCAGGAAGCAACTCGACTACATGCTTGTGCGGAAAAAGCGGCGGAATAGTGTGATGGACGCAGAAGCCTACAGCATCTTCAATACTGTTGGCTCTGACCACAGATGTTACCAGGTGACGCTATCAGACCTAGACTTTGCAGTTGATATCGCCCTACTATCAGATGAAATTGCAGCCGCCCAAGAACTCCTGTTAAGAGTGGAATAAGGTAGGACTGCACGTCAACCCCAAGAAAACAGAGTACCTGGCCTACAATATATGACGATCATGACCATGACCATGACCATGACCATGACCATGAGGGAGCTCCACTCATGCGAGTTACCGATTCTAAATATCTCGGCGTATGCATGGAGAGCTCAGAGAAAGACATCAAAGTGCGAATAGCGCTCGCATGGAAGGCGCTCAACGACACTTAGAAGATCTGGACCTCAAACCTCTCCCGGGGGCCGCCATAGAGACCATCCTGCTCTACGGGTGCGAGACATGGACCCTCTCCAAGGCCATGTCAAAATCCCTTGATAGCTATACGCACGCACATAGCTATACGCACATGCTGCGAATGGCGTTCAACATCTGCTGGACGCAGCATGTGCCGAACGAGCGCCTCTATGGTGACCTACCCCAACTCACCAGAAAAATTACAGCAAGTCGACTGCAGTTAGCCGGACACTGTGTGAGACACCCTGGACTGCCCGCTAGCCGAGTCATCCTGTGGGAGCCAACACATGGGAGGATGAACCCTGGGCGACCCCCCAAGACCATGGTCAAGACCCTAAAAGACGACTGCGGCGGCGAGACCACCGAAGAGCTGAGGGCTCTGATGGAAGAGAGAGAAGTGTGCAAGGTCCGACATTGTGCAACAACGGCCATCTTGGCCTGAGTTGACGCAGTGAGTGAGTGAGCTGGTAGGAATTCAGTTTTTTTATATTTCTGCTGTTCATTTTGTTTTGAAATGTGCAATGTAAATAAAGATTAACTTACTGGCTGACTTTTATTGCAAAAACAAACAAACTTGTTCTTCTATCTTGTATCCAGACTTATCATCAAGCTTATCTTAGGGTTTTTTCAGTGAAATCATCTTACTGCACTACCAGTTTCAACAAATTTGACATGAGACTCTGCCTCAGCATGGGGAGTTAGGCCGGGAGTCAGTTCGCCTATGAAAACTCAACCAAGAAACTCAGAACGTTGAACAATCCTCCAGCTTGCTGTTGCAACCAAACGCATCATTCCTGTTGATTCCTTGAACCCTCTAACTTCCCCTCAGGATTTGGAACCGAGTTTGTTTGTTTCGTATTAAAACAATAATCGTCTTAATAGCAGAAACCTCAGATCCGGATCAACACCAAAGTCTAATCAGCTGATCCTCTGCCTGAGGCCGACCTGTCCTACAAATTTCACGGAAATCTGTTGAGAAGTTTTGGAGATTTTCAGACGGACAGACAGCTGAAAACAGGTAAAATACTAATAATAGTAATACTAATACTCATAGTAATAACAGTTTTCTCTTCAGGCTGTTTGTCTTCTGGCTGATTTTTCTAAGTCGTCTCTGTCTGGTTCTGTAAACTCTGGCTGAACTCCATCGGCCTTAAAGCCGTCCTCAGGTCGTGTTTTGGAATAATTGGTAATTCTTCCTGACTCAACAACTGTCACATTGTGGATCAGTTGCAGAGCAGAGTGGATCGCCGGCGGTCCGCCTGCTGCTGAGGAGGAAACCTGAGGGACGAACACAGGACGTCTCTCTGCAGTGTGACCTCCGACTGATCAACACAAACAACAAGGAACATTTAACATGAACAGAATCCCTGAGTGTTTCCCTTCAGAGCAGAAAAACAACTCTGGACTTTACGTCACGATCACAGCTTCTGTCTGCTGACTCTGAAACTCTGAAGCTCTGAAACTCTGAAGCTCTGAAACTCAGAAACTCTGAAGCTCTGAAACTCTGAAACACTGAAACTCTGAAACTCTGAAACTTTGAAACTCTGAAACTCTGAAACTTTGAAGCTCTGAAACTCTGAAGCTCTAAAACTTTGAAGCTCTGAAGCTCTGAAACTCTGAAACTCTGAAACTTTGAAGCTCTGAAACTCTGAAACTCAGAAACTCTGAAGCTCTGAAACTCTGAAACACTGAAACTCTGAAACTCTGAAACTTTGAAACTCTGAAACTCTGAAACTTTGAAGCTCTGAAACTTTGAAGCTCTGAAACTCTGAAACTCTGAAACTCTGAAGCTCTGGAACTCTGAAACTCTGAAACTCTGAAACTCTGAAACTTTGAAGCTCTGAAACTCTGAAGCTCTGAAACTTTGAAGCTCTGAAACTCTGCTCGTCTTCCTCACTTCACTTCTCTGTCTTCATCTGTTCCATCTGCTGCCAGGCTGCTGTGACCTCTGACCTGTTACTCTGATATAGATCTAAATACAGCAGATCAGCTCTGTTGTTCTAATGTAGATCTAACTACAGCAGATCAGCTCTGTTACTCTAATATAGATCTAACTACAGCAGA
>NC_136017.1:571696-614196 GCF_048128805.1 Centroberyx gerrardi
CTGAACGACTGGTTCAGTGAACAGAAGTCTTCATGGATGGACTAATGGACTGGACTGTAAATATACAGGTGACCTGAGTGGAGTTCACCTCGCTGATCCAAACAATCTTCTTAAAAAAAAACTATTCTGAAGTGACTTTTCAGAAGCATGTTTCAAGTGCGCGTTCGCTTCATCACTTCAAAGTCATTTTTTAGTTTCTCAAGTAGAACTAGCCTATATTCACTCATTCATTCATTCACAAGTTAAACACTGCTGAGATAAAGTTATTCATAAGACTCTCTTCTTCATTGACTCTAGCTGTCATGCATTACTTTCTTACCATATCTTAAATACAATGATTAATCAGCCTATAATGTGATTAATGCATGTTTAATCACTTCACAATACAGGTATTTACAGCAGTAGTAGCAGTAGCAGTAGCAGTGGTAGTAGTAGTAGTGGTAGTATTAGCAGTAGTAGCAGCAGTAGTAGTAGTAGTAATAGTAGTAGTGGTAGTAGTAGTAGTAGCAGCAGTAGTAGTAGTAGATAGTATTAGTACTCACGCAGTATCTGTTGGGACTTGTTCCCTCCTCTCTCTGGTGTTTTAACAGAGTGTTCAGTGAGATCTGTCGGCGTCTCCGTCCTCGACTTCGGAGACCGATCTCCATCCAGCTCCGGGACGCTGCGTCCCTCCATGCCTCCCTCCATGCGTGTCCCGGGGCCCGGGGGTAAGGCAGTCCGGTTGCAGTGTCCTGCGGTCAGCAGCAGGACAAGGAGCGCCGACAGGACGGGGAGGCGCAGCGCTCTCATGCCTCCTCCACACCTCCTCACCTCGGACCTGCAGACAGAGAGAGAGACGTTTCTCTAATGAAACATCCCACAACAACACAGAGGAACAAGTCACTACAATAAACCACAGACTCCCACACCAAAGCTTCATGTGCCAGTATACAGCAACAGAACTGAATATAACAATTTTCAACACCAACAGAACTAAATGTACCAGTAGAGAGCTGTCAGCTGACGTAACTGACTCTTCTCAAGCTACAACTCAGAGTGTTTTGGAGTAGAGACTAGGGCTAAAGACAAGACAGTTTACTGTGTCACAGTAACCAAATCCACCTTATCACACTATTCACTTTTACTGAGAACGTTACTGAATGGATCTACAGCCACACCACAACAAGCTGACTCAGCTGCTCTCTGCTTCTAGCTGCTGGGTACAGATTTACACTTTATTAACTAACACACAGTTCTACAGATTTACACTTTATTAACTAACACACAGTTCTACAGATTTACACTTTATTAACTAACACACAGTTCTACAGATTTACACTTTATTAACTAACACACAGTTCTACAGATTTACACTTTATTAACTAACACACAGTTCTACAGATTTACACTTTATTAACTAACACACAGTTCTACAGATTTACACTTTATTAACTAACACACAGTTCTACATGTTCCTCCATCATGGAGACTCAGCTGCTGGGAGCAGATTTTTGACACAACTGGACTGAATCCAATAATATAATAATAATATATATAAATAAAATATATTATACAATAATATAACAGAACTGAATATACCAGTAGCCTACGTGACAATAGGACTGAATAACTGTTTAAATCCAGGCAGTCAGAGTCTCTCTGCACTCTGAAGCCTCCAACCATTCAGAAACTATAAGAAATGTACATTTTCTCAAAATAAAATCCATGTAGCCTACATTAAGGCGAGTACAGACCTTCACCCTCAGTGTTACCTCAGGATTTGTAGGACGGGAACCTTAACCCGAACCCCTCTGCTTATCATCCTCGAATGTCATTGATGATTTAGATCGATACAAATCAATCAGTATTCCACCAATAACTCTCCCTCCCTTAACTCGTGTCAATTCTACAGTTCTGTGTTAGGGGACTTGAACCAGCACCCTCCATGTCTCCATGCGAGTCAAACCGCCCTCCAGTGTTACTCCCATAACTCCCGTTCCTCCCAGTATAACCTCCTGCTGGGTGGGAAACACCAGAAACAACAGAAACAAAACTTTTAAGATTTTTCAGATTCGTTTTTTCCTTCAAAGATCTTTCCTCATGTCACTTCCATCAGTTTGATGCTGTAAATAAGAAGGCAGTGCCTTCACCAAAGGTTTGATGTTTTCACACTCTGCTGCATCCCTGCTTATAATACTCATTCCTATAATACACAGACAGACAGACAGACAGACAGACAGGTGGATAGATAGATAGATAGATAGATAGATCGATAGATAGATCGATAGATAGATAGATGTTCACCTGTGTGTTTGCTGATCAGTTCCAGGATAAACTCCTTAATGAGCTTCAGAGATGCACGTGTGTGCGTGTGTGTGTGTGTGTGTGCGTGTGCGCGCGCGTGCACGTGTTGTCTTGTCAACAGGTACACACACAGTCTGTCCCAGAAGTTGTCTGCTACTAGTAATACTTCTGATAAACTTTATTTGTATATTTCTACTGATATGACTATGACGTCAGAGTTTGGACACCTGCGCGCGGTCTGTCCGTCTGTCCGTCCTTTGCGCCTCGGTGCGCCTCGGTTCCCCGGCGGACCGGTCGCTTTCCCCGGGTTGTCCCGCCCGGGTTGTCCCGGGTTTCCCTCTCCCGGTGGGTTTCTTGCTTTTTACCCCGGGGTATCCTCGATCACAGTCGCGTCCAGAGCGCCGGGTCCGGGCATCTTATCCCGGCGCGGGTCGGAGCGCGCGGAGCGGAGACATTAGCCCGCCCGGTTCAGATATTCATCCTTATGATCTCTTTTCCTCTCCTCTCTCCTTTCCTGTCGTGTCCCTCTGTCTTTTTGTCTCCGGAGGAAAGAGGACTGAAGAGAGGACTTGGTCCGGTCCTGTCCCGAGATAAACTGTTCTGGCAAGAGCCGCGTTTGGCGAGAGCTGCAGCCGGGACCCGGGCCGGGACTCAAACCTATTCTATTCTATTCTATTCTATTCTATTCCGTTCCGTTCCGTTGTATTGATCAGGTCTATCAGCACCGCGTGCGCTCCTTGTCCTTCCTCATTGGAAATCCTGCGTCTCTTCTCTCCAGACGCGCAACTAACCGACTACCGGAAATACAGAGGAGGAGGAGGAGGTGGGGGTAGAGAGAGAGAGAGAGGGGGGGGTACGGGACCGTGCGCGTGCCAGTGCAACCGGACAGCTCACGTGCGCACACACATACACACACACACTTTCAGGGCTGAGTTCCTGTCTTTACTTTAAAGTGGTGCAGCACTCCCTCATAGTGGATGGAAAGAAAAATACTTTCTCTCCTCCCCTCCTCTCCTCTCCTCCCCTCCTCTCCTCTCCTCCTCTCCTCCCCTCCTCTCCTCTCCTCCTCTCCTCCCCTCCTCTTCTCTCCTCCTCTCCTCCTCTCCTCTCCTCTCCTCCTCCTCATTAGTCTCTGGTTTAATGGATGTTTGGACTCTTGTGTTGTAGATTATCTGAATTATGGATAATTAGAGTTCGTGAGGAACAGCAGTTTGGTGGCGCCGGCCAAATGATCACACGCAGGCACACACACCTCTGTTGTGAACTACTTAATATATTAGGTTCTATTCTTTTGGTTGTTATTTGATAGTATTTTACCATACTACACTACGCTCCAGGTATCTGCAGGGTTCCTTCCAGATGTTCCGGGTTCCTCAGTAACATGAGGAAGTGTTTAACTTCACTGGAATTTCATTCACTTCAGGTTACAGAAACACTCAATAATTTACTAGCTGACTGCTGTGAGACGCTTTTCTCTCCAAACTGCAGCACAGACTGTTTGAGAACGCCTGTTGTAGACACACAACACAACACAGTACAACACAACACAACACAGTACAACACAACACAACACAGTACAACACAATACAACACAACACAACACAGTACAACACAACACAACACAGTACAACACAATACAACACAACACAACACAGTACAACACAACACAACACAGTACAACACAATACAACACAACACAACACAGTACAACACAACACAACACAGTACAACACAATACAACACAACACAACACAGTACAACACAATACAACACAACACAACACAGTACAACACAACACAACACAGTACAACACAACACAACACAGTACAACACAATACAACACAACACAACACAGTACAACACAATACAACACAACACAACACAGTACAACACAACACAACACAGTACAACACAACACAACACAGTACAACACAACACAGTACAACACAGTACAACACAGTACAACACAGTACAACACAACACAACACATTACAACACAGTACAACACAACACAACACATTACAACACAACACAACACAGTACAACACAACACAACACGGTACAACACAGTACAACACAGTACAACACAGTACAACACAGTACAACACAGTACAACACAACACAACACAGTACAACACAGTACAACACAGTACAACACAGGACAACACAGTACAACACAACACAACACAGTACAACACAACACAACACAACACAGTACAACACAGTGCAACACAGTACAACACAACACAACACAGTACAACACAGTACAACACAACACAACACAGTACAACACAGCGCAACACAGTACAACACAACACAACACAGTACAACACAACACAACACAGTACAACACAGTGCAACACAGTACAACACAACACAACACAGTACAACACAGTACAACACAGTACAACACAACACAACACAGTACAACACAACACAGTACAACACAACACAACACAGTACAACACAACACAACACAACACAGTACAACACAGTACAACACAGTACAACACAACACAACACAGTACAACACAACACAACACAGTACAACACAACACAACACAGTACAACACAGTACAACACAACACAGTACAACACAGTACAACACAGTACAACACAACACAACACAGTACAACACAGTACAACACAGTACAACACAACACAGTACAACACAGTACAACACAGTACAACACAACACAGTACAACACAACACAACACAGTACAACACAGTACAACACAGTACAACACAACACAGTACAACACAGTACAACACAACACAACACAACACAGTACAACACAGTACAACACAGTACAACACAACACAACACAACACAACACAGTACAACACAACACAACACAGTACAACACAACACAACACAGTACAACACAACACAACACAGTACAACACAACACAGTACAACACAGTACAACACAACACAACACAGTACAACACAACACAGTACAACACAGTACAACACAGTACAACACAACACAGTACAACACAGTACAACACAACACAGTACAACACAGTACAACACAACACAACACAGTACAACACAACACAACACAGTACAACACAACACAACACAGTACAACACAACACAACACAGTACAACACAGTACAACACAGTACAACACAACACAGTACAACACAGTACAACACAGTACAACACAACACAGTACAACACAGTACAACACAACACAACACAGTACAACACAGTACAACACAACACAACACAACACAACACAGTACAACACAACACAGTACAACACAACACAACACAGTACAACACAACACAGTACAACACAACACAACACAGTACAACACAGTACAACACAACACAACACAGTACAACACAGTACAACACAACACAACACAGTACAACACAGTACAACACAACACAACACAGTACAACACAACACAACACAGTACAACACAACACAACACAGTACAACACAACACAACACAGTACAACACAGTACAACACAGTACAACACAACACAGTACAACACAGTACAACACAGTACAACACAACACAGTACAACACAGTACAACACAACACAGTACAACACAGTACAACACAACACAACACAGTACAACACAGTACAACACAGTACAACACAACACAACACAGTACAACACAACACAACACAGTACAACACAGTACAACACAGTACAACACAACACAACACAGTACAACACAACACAACACAGTACAACACAGTACAACACAACACAACACAGTACAACACAGTACAACACAGTACAACACAACACAACACAGTACAACACAACACAACACAGTACAACACAACACAACACAGTACAACACAGTACAACACAGTACAACACAACACAACACAGTACAACACAACACAACACAGTACAACACAGTACAACACAACACAACACAGTACAACACAGTACAACACAGTACAACACAACACAACACAGTACAACACAGTACAACACAACACAACACAGTACAACACAACACAGTACAACACAGTACAACACAACACAACACAGTACAACACAGTACAACACAGTACAACACAACACAACACAGTACAACACAACACAACACAGTACAACACAACACAGTACAACACAACACAACACAGTACAACACAACACAACACAACACAGTACAACACAGTACAACACAGTACAACACAACACAACACAGTACAACACAACACAACACAGTACAACACAACACAACACAGTACAACACAGTACAACACAGTACAACACAACACAGTACAACACAGTACAACACAGTACAACACAACACAGTACAACACAGTACAACACAACACAGTACAACACAGTACAACACAACACAACACAGTACAACACAGTACAACACAGTACAACACAACACAACACAGTACAACACAACACAACACAGTACAACACAGTACAACACAACACAACACAGTACAACACAGTACAACACAGTACAACACAACACAACACAGTACAACACAACACAACACAGTACAACACAGTACAACACAGTACAACACAACACAACACAGTACAACACAGTACAACACAGTACAACACAGTACAACACAACACAACACAACACAACACAACACAACACAACACAGTACAACACAACACAACACAACACAACACAACACAACACAGTACAACACAACACAACACAGTACAACACAACACAGTACAACACAACACAACACAGTACAACACAACACAGTACAACACAACACAGTACAACACAACACAACACAGTACAACACAGTACAACACAGTACAACACAGTACAACACAACACAACACAACACAACACAACACAACACAGTACAACACAGTACAACACAGTACAACACAACACAACACAGTACAACACAACACAACACAGTACAACACAACACAACACAGTACAACACAGTACAACACAACACAACACAGTACAACACGTTGTACACACAACTCTCCCATAAGTGCAATAACAAAAACAGATAATAGGCAGAGAAATATTATATCGCCTACACAATGAGGGTATACAATCGTTTTTTATGTTCATCTCACTTTTGTATTTTAAAAAACTGTTTTGAACATGAATTTGAATCCAATCTTTACAGTTTTTTTTGATTGCCAAGACACATTTCTTGAAATTATGCTCCATTTCCCACAACTCTAAACACAAATGCATAACTGCACACTCATCTTCACAAACTTCAAACTTCCATGTCAAAACCAAACTCTCCACTCAAAACCATGTGATCTCACATCTAAACCAAACTTTGCCTTCAGACATCACACAACAGCCATCAAACACACACACACTACAAAACAGCCGTTACACACTGGTGAGATCAATTCACAACACGACCGTAAAAACCTGTTACTGCAATGAATACTGGAGCTTATGGTTTTCCCCCAGAACAACCTCTTTACATGATGAACACAATATAAACACACAACACATGTATAACATTTTCAATTTTTTAAATTCCTCAATGTACTGTAGTAAAATAAACTGAAATTGAGTGAAAAAGTAAATGTACTGTAAAAATATGCAACTGATAAAGAATGTAGAATACAGTAAAATAATTTCCATGTATTTACCGATATAAACCAATGAAAAAAAAAACAGTTTGCACATAAAGAAAGAAATCACATTTATTCTGCCTCAGCATCCCGTCTCTGGTCTGGGTCAGGCCAGAGAGTCTCATCAGCATCACATCACAACAAGTGAACTGACCCACGGCCCTTTGATCTGTCTATCCTGAGCTTCTGATTGGTGTGTGAACAATTTAGACTCTTAGTGTTTCCACCTGGGGAATTGTGTGTTAATTGGGTTCAAGCTGTGATGACTTGAGTTAATGATATTGAATGCCGGTGCTTTCTAAATGAGCACACGGTGCAGCCGGTGATATATGAAGGGATTTGTGTGTAGAGTTTTTCACAAAAAGTTCAACAGATCTGAATCATGTGTGGAAACAGGGGAATAGTGTTTATAGTTTTGGGTCTTTTGGTAGATGGCGTCATGGTTTGGGATGTTTAGTTAATAGGCCCAGTTATAGTGTGTAAGCCATCGAGAAAAACTGTAATAGCCTACTATCCTACATATGTTATCATCATCTTTCAAAAAAGATAAGCTTGTGTAGGCTTCCACTTTCATTTCCATTCTCACTAGATTAAGTGGTGTGTCGGGGCCTGTCGATAGAGGGCGCTGTTAAGTTTGTGGACTGTAGACAGAGGACAGTTAAGGTTAAGCTCAGGTCAATCTTTGCACATCATCTTGACAACTGCTGTGCCAGTACATGCAAAGTGAAGCACCATCGGCCACAAAGTGGAGCAGCTAAACGAAAACTCAGGAAAGAAAAAGAAGCTAGAAAACAAGATATTTTACATAACGTCCCTAGCATTTCTAGTTTTTTCAACAATAATTTTGTACAACAATGACGGGACCCTAGCGTGGGAGGCGGTAAGGAGGAACAGTCGGTTAGCATTGCCACTCCTGTACCATCGGAGCGTGGCGGTCCCGAAGAGAGCCAATGACAACGCTCATCCTCTCTGCCGCCCTCTGATGGAGGATCACCTGCAGACTCCCGAAAGAGATCAAGAGGAGGCGTGGTTTGAATCTGCCACTGACCCGGCACTGTGGGGGAGCATCCAAACCGTTCTTATTGACCGTGGAGTTCAAGTTTTCCACAATCGGCGTGCACATTACCCAGCCTCTGGGCTTACTGCTTTGCATACAAGCTGTTTTCAACTAAATCGCAAGCTTTTGTTACTGGCTACTGTGATTGGAAACACCCAGAGAGAATCGGTGAGCACGAGAGAAGTGGAGAACATCGGGCCTGCGTGCTTTCCCTGAGCAACAGGTGCCTCTGTGGACTCTGAACTAATAAAGCAAATGGATGGAGAGCGGCAGTATTGGAGAGAGGTGCTTAGGAGCGTTGTCTCTATCAAGTTCTTGGGGGAGAGAGGCCTGGCGTTTAGAGGTCATGACGAATTGCTCAGTTCACCACACAATACTCGGGCATATTGGAGTTATTATCACAGTTTGAGCCCTTCTTGACTGAGCACATGCGAAAATTTGGACAGAAGGGTAGGGGCAGTGTGTTATATTTGTCCTCAACAATTTGTGAGGAGTTTATTCAACTTACAGGCGAGAAAACAAACCAAACAATTATAAAGGAATTATAAGATGCAAAGTGTTTTTCTGTAATAGTCGACTCAACCCCCAATTTATCCCACGTAGACCAGCTTACATTTATATTCAGGTTTGTAAGCAAAACTGGCCGTGTAGTGGAAAGATTTTTAGGATTTGAGCCCATCACTAGTCACACAGGGGAAAGCTTAGCTCACTGTGTTCTGTCAACGGTTCAAGAGTTGGGATTAGATCTGGCAAACTGCCGCGGACAGTCACATGACAATGTGACCAGTCACATGACAATGTGACTAATATATCTGGAAAATATAACGGATTGCAAGCACATATTAAAACAGAACTGAGAATTGACAAAAACGTCAGAATTCAAATATAGTTACATACACACACTACCTTGTTTAATCTTCACACACATTCTCTCTCTCTCTCTCTTTCTCTCTCTCTCTCACACACACACACACACACACACACACCTTGCTGTTGATGTGAATGGAGCTCTGTACTCAGAGTTCCACCCTTATTTGTTCATCTGTTCTCTCTATCAGATATCAGATTATGAATGGATCCACTTACTAACAAATCACCAAGCTGCTGGCTTCTGTGTGTGTGTGTGTGTGTGTGTGTGTGTGTGTGTGTGTGTGTGTTTGCGCGCATGTATGTGTGTTGCAAATTGTGAATGCACACACATTTGCACGTGTACTCTACTGTTGTTTCTATCAACAGGATACATGAATCCTGGTGCATCATGAGTATAGGAATGTATGTGCAGACACTGTACCTGTGTGTGTGTATGTGTGTGTGTGTGTGTGTGTGTGTGTGTGTTCTTCTTAAATCTTTATTTATCCAGGGTTTATGGGAAGGTTTGCAGAGCACCGACGCCCTGCGTTCACACAGAGCTGTCCAGTCGGTGCAGTGCCTTGCTCAGCAGACCTCAGTCACTGTTCAGCCCGGCGGGATTCAAACTGGTGACCTTCTGATGACGGGCCGCCTCTAAAACCTGCAGGCTGCAACACTCCGTGTGTGTGTAGTGTATATTCATATTGTGAGATGTACCTGTGTGTGTGTGTGTGTGCGTGTGTACCTCTCTATTTGCCATGGTACAAAACAAAGTTCATGGAGGGCAGCATAGACAAGCCTTATGTAAGCATGACACACACACACACACACATACACACACATACACATACATACACACACACACACACACACACACACACACACACACACATATACACACACACATATACACACAGTGCAGCAGCAAGTAGCAGCAGGTAGCAGGTTGTGTTGTTCCAGTTGATGCCTGCTGTCAGGGTGTTTGTACAGGGTGGACCAACACAGGTCAACGCAGTGTCAAGTCAGGTCAACACAGGTCAACACAGGTCAACACAGGTCAACACAGGTCAACACAGGTCAATGCAGTGTCAACACAGGTCAACACAGGTCAACACAGGTCAATGCAGTGTCAACACAGGTCAACACAGGTCAACACAGGTCAATGCAGTGTCAACACAGGTCAACACAGGTCAACACAGGTCAATGCAGTGTCAACACAGGTCAACACAGGTCAACACAGGTCAATGCAGTGTCAACACAGGTCAACACAGTGTCAACACAGGTCAACACAGTGTCAACACAGGTCAACACAGGTCAATGCAGTGTCAACACAGGTCAACACAGTGTCAACACAGGTCAACACAGGTCAATGCAGTGTCAACACAGGTCAACACAGTGTCAACACAGGTCAACACAGTGTCAACACAGGTCAACACAGGTCAATGCAGTGTCAACACAGGTCAACACAGTGTCAACACAGGTCAACACAGGTCAATGCAGTGTCAACACAGGTCAACACAGGTCAACACAGGTCAACACAGGTCAATGCAGTGTCAACACAGGTCAACACAGTGTCAACACAGGTCAACACAGTGTCAACACAGGTCAACACAGGTCAATGCAGTGTCAACACAGGTCAACACAGGTCAACACAGGTCAACACAGGTCAATGCAGTGTCAACACAGGTCAACACAGGTCAATGCAGTGTCAACACAGGTCAACACAGGTCAATGCAGTGTCAACACAGGTCAACACAGGTCAATGCAGGTCAACACAGGTCAATGCAGTGTCAACACAGGTCAACACAGGTCAATGCAGTGTCAACACAGGTCAACACAGGTTAACACAGGTCAATGCAGGTCAATGCAGTGTCAACACAGGTCAACACAGGTTAACACAGGTCAATGCAGGTCAATGCAGTGTCAACACAGGTCAACACAGGTTAACACAGGTCAATGCAGGTCAATGCAGTGTCAACACAGGTCAACGCAGGTCAACACAGGTCAATGCAGTGTCAACAGGTCAACATGTGTCAACGCAGGTCAATGCAGTGTCAACAGGTCAACATGTGTCAACGCAGTGTCAATGCAGAGTCAACACAGGTCAACAGGTCAATGCAGTGTCAACACAGGTCAACAGGTCAATGCAGTGTCAACACAGGTCAACAGGTCAATGCAGTGTCAACACAGGTCAACAGGTCAATGCAGTGTCAACACAGTGTCAATGCAGTTTCAAAACAGGTCAGTGTCAATGCTGTGTCTACACAGGTCAACGCACTTTCAACGCAGGTCAACACAGGTCAACAGTTCAACACGCAGTGTTGTGCAAGTTCACACTTCACAAGAGCTAGCTCAAAGTTCAGTTCACACAGATTAAAATGAACTAGTTCACGTTCATAGTTCACAATTTTGAATTTTGAACTAAGTTCACAGTCCCAAAAAATTAACTAGTTCACGTTCATTTCTTCCGTTTTTTTAAATGAGCTGCTCCGAGCTTTTCTTTTTCAATAGAACCTCCTCCTACCCATCCATCCATCCCAGCCCCCATCACTGCCACTGCCCACTTCCCAAACTAAATGAATTACTGTGTACTACTATAGAATCACAGAGATTACTTTTAAAAGCCAAGAAAAACCAATGTGAGTATATGTTTTACCACTTAAACAATGTGTCATATTATGCAGAAAGTGAAAAAAAGAGGTGCAGTAAAGGTATACTGTAGATGCAATGGAAATTTTATTTAGCCTGCATGAACCAAATTATGCAGCAGTTCAAAAACATAAAATAGATTCATATGCTTCTGGCGGGCACAATTTGCATAAAAATGTGACATTTTTTTCGTTGGAATCTGTACTGATTTGTTCATAAAACTCCTTCAAATATTCATATGAACTGGCTTCAGCAATACAGATAGATGAGTCAATGTGTGTGTGTGTGTGTGTGTGTGTGTGTGTGTGTGTGTATGTATGTGAGTGGAGGTAATTTCTCATTAAATTAGAGAGAAGAAGCAACTTCCTGTTGTGTCGTCAGAACATTCACTTTGTGTGTGTTTGTGTTTATATGTGTGTGTGGGTGTGTGGGTGTGTGTGAACCCTCTCTCTCTCTCTCTCTCTCTCTCTCTCTCTTGGTCTCTCCACCCAGACTCACTGCGTCTGAATTGCCAGTTGCACCAGCCATGCCGGGTGCCGTAAATCCTCGGATGCCGTAAAACACAGTGCGGGAGCGTCGTTAACTCTCGCGGGAGCGTCGGTTTGTTCCTTATTGACAGGCTTCACTTTACCTGAGCTACATAACAGACTGTATTTGCCATGAGAAAGCCAGTACAGTAACGTTTGAACTGTCAATATAACTGTAAATAATCTGACATTTGCACATTTTCATTAGAAAATATTGTTTGGGAATTTAAAATGTCAAGTTGAAAGAATTTCTTTCTTTCTTCAATGTATTTTTTGTATTTTCAAAATACAGATGACACACTGTATATTTTATTGAAATACATTTCTTGACATCAGTGTTTTGTAATTTATTTTGACAAATTTAATGAGCAAGTATACATTGTGATGTTTTCTTGTCCATCTCTGGTTGCAAACAAGTGTAGCTTCTTTCTCACAGGTACCAACCCCAGCTGTGTGTGTGTGTGTGTGTGTGTGTGTGTGTGTGTGTGTGTGTGTGTGTGTGTGTGTCTTACTGCACACACACAAGAGCTGCACGACTCCATTAAAGCTGAAAGCTGCCTTGCTTCGGGGCAGAGGAGCGTGACTGTCGGCTCCCAGCTGCTGCTGCGACCTTCGACCCCTCGCTCCTCACCCTGCTGCATGATGGGAGCTGGCCTGGTACGGACCGGCCTGGTTCAGGATGGGATGGTTGGAGGGGATGGAGAGAAAGAAAGAAAGAAAGAAAGAAAGAAAGAAAGACAGAAAGAAAGAAAGAAAGAGAAAAAGGAAAGACAGATGAAAGCATGAGCGGAAACGATAGATGAAAGAGAAGGTGAATGAATAAACAAACTGATGAATAACTGATGACAGATAGATGAGTCAATGTGTGTGTGTGTGTGTGTGTGTGTGTGTGTGTGTATGTATGTGAGTGGAGGTAATTTCTCATTAAATTAGAGAGAAGAAGCAACTTCCTGTTGTGTCGTCAGAACATTCACTTTGTGTGTGTTTGTGTTTATATGTGTGTGTGGGTGTGTGTGTGTGTGTGTGTGTGTGTGTGAACCCTCTCTCTCTCTCTCTCTCTCTCTCTCTCTCTCTCTTGGTCTCTCCACCCAGACTCACTGGAACTCTCTCTGTTGTGGCTTCAGTGGATTCAAACCTCTTACAGGTTCGTTTATCTTCTCTTCCATCATTATTTTAAACTATTTTTTCTCAGTCTTTTGTTCAAATCCACAGAACTTTATTTTAAATTATAGTCCAGATCTCAAGCTTTCCAACGATACCAAACATGTCAGGCTGAGTTTCAGGGAAATGTGTGGAAAATGATGTAAAGGTCTATGGTGGATGATAGATGGTTGGCATGCAGAGCAAATTTCAGCACACACACACACACACACACACACACACACACACACCAACAGCGTTCCTTTCCGCCAGGTTCGGTGTGTGTTATCATTCCACACACACATCTGCCATCAGCAAGCTGTTACCGCAACGACAGAGAAACGCGCGCACACACACACACACACACACACACACACACACACACCTGTGGTTTCAGATCAGTGAGGAATAAGTTACCCTTCCTCGAAAGATGACACACTTTGTACACACACACACACACACACACACACACACACACCAACAGCATTTATCCAAACACTCATTCACACATAATTAAGTGAACAGCTGTAAACAGCAGCTGCTGTGAACGCTGAAGGTAAATAAAACCATATCAGGTCGTGGGCGGAGTCTGGAGCCTCGTTAAGGTTTTACTTTATTGGACTTTATTGTTTCTTTGATGGTTTTTCTGACTGCATCACTACCCCCCAGACTGGTGTCTACAGACCAGTACAGACTGGTTTCTATAGATGACAGACCAGTACAGACTGGTGTCTACAGACCAGTACAGACTGGTTTCTATAGATGACAGACTAGTACAGACTGGTGTCTACAGACCAGTACAGACTGGTTTGTGGTCCCTGTCTCCAGTCTGAACTGCCAGCAGCTTGTTGTTTAAACTCACTGGAACTCGTTTGGAGCTGATTAAAACCAGGTTTGATGACAGGAGGTGTGATGTTTGCGGTCCTGAACACATCACAGACCGCAAACAGCCAATGAGATCGCAGCTTACGGCGAAGGACTGACTCTACCGAGGACAGCGAGGACACAGCGGAGCTTCTGGGAAAGTTTTAATGGGGAGGAAAACAACAAAGCAGGGTTTGGAGATCAACAAGTCGGATCACATGTGGATACAGCGTTGAAAATTGGCTGTCAATGCTTCGTGTTGAACAACAGTTTCAAATGTTAGTTTGAAACCGTTCAGACTATCTCAAGACACGCCCACAGGAAGTGGTTTACGCCCCAAAACGCCCCAAAACGCCCCAACATCACTGAAGAGACAAACGATTCAGGCCTGAACACAGGATGTTTAGATCCTGTTCAGTTAGTGGGACTTTAATGTGAAAAGCAATGTTTTTGTCAGGGATTTTCATTTTAGTTTTAGTCTCAGTCATTCACAGCTATTTTTATTTTATTTCAGTCAGATTTTAGTCGCCACATAATGCATTAGTTTTAGTTAAAATTTCAGAATCCATAAGCCATTTGACTGTTGTCCAAACTAATGTCGTACAAATATAAACTTTGTAAATATAAGAGCCAGTTGCGATCAAAAGCACCAGAATAATTTTCTCGTCAGTCTACAATAACATGCTTGGTATCACTGGAAACTAGAAATTACCAGCTTTCTAATGACCCTAAACGCACCACCACCTGAGCAACACAGCTTCCGCTATTTCCGGGGAAACCTAGCAGTCAAACTTCACGTTTTACAGTCACACTGACAAAAATCTACTTGCCAAAATATTTCACCATGGCTTATGTTATTTTCACCAAAAACGGCAGATTTTAGTTGCTCAGGTTTCTACCGTAATTTCCTCTTCATCGGGCTGTCAGTGATCATCTGGCACTTTTCAAGTCATTCATTCATATTCCTTAGCTTCTTACCTATCAAAGAGACCAGAACTATGCATATAGGCCTTATGGTTGAGGAGCTATATATATAATCATGAATTTTGGCTAGGGTCTAAGTGGATGCAATCCAGCATTTAGAAGGTCCTTTTTTAAAGATCCAGCATGTGATGGTTAAATCAGTCTTTAAAACTGATGTAAATCTGGCTGTTTATTCGTCTGGTTTGTCTCTTTCACCTCAGAATAAATTATGATTATTTTTTTAAGATCTTTATCTCTAAGTCAGTTTGTTTAAAACCGATGTGAATCCAGCCAAGACAAAGATACAGTCCATCCTCCACCCATCTCTTCAGATGAATTATGGGTAAAGTTAAAGGGGAAGTTCATAATCTGTTTCCACCTTGAGGACCAATCAGAACAGCTGAAACCTGTGATGTCACACCCGTCCAGAATATAAGAAAACAGTTGAATCCACTAGAATAAAATAGTAGCACAGAATACAGTAGAGTGCACACACACACACACACACACACACACACACACAGTGATGTATGTTGATGACCAGACTGAAAGCAAGAAAAAAATACAGAAACTCCTGTGATGTTTTTGGCTCAACAGTCAGACGATCAAAACCTCAGAGACACACACACACACACACACACACACTCAGGCCCAGACCCGTGTGTGTGTGGGGTCAGAGGTCAGACAGGGTCGTGGTAAACTATGTGTTCATGGAGTGAGTTGTGTTGACTCAGTCTGCACACACACACACACACACACACGTCTGTGGGTGTGTCTATCTTGGCTGTGTCATGTTGCTAAAATGTCGTTAAAATGTTAAAATGTTGCAGCAGAGAGAGAACCCCAGGAGGCTACAGACAGGTGTGTGTGATTAGAGACCGACTGCTTCTCCAATCACCTGTCTGCTGTCTGAACTACAGCCTCTCACTGAATGCCTCCCATTACATTACATTACATTACATTACATTACTTTACTGTGTGTAGTGTTTTGTAAAAAGTGTAACAGAGAATTGCAAACTGAGTGAAAAGCAGAAAATGTGCTTGTAGGTTTGCAGACTTGGTTTAGGGATTTGATTCATGAGTTTCAGGTGTCAGTGATTGTGTCCCAAGTTCCAGTTTTAGTGTGTAAACAATTGTGAAAAACTGTAATTGAAGTTGAAGTTTTGTGGCCTGCCTGGCCAGCTAAGGTGTTTGGAGAACGTTAGATCAACCATATTCAGACATTTGCACTTAATTGTAAAGAGGACATCCTTGTTTAGACATTTTATTTTAATTTAGACAAGCATCCGCTGTTAACAGCTGATTTATTTTATTCAACAGATTCTATTATTTGCTTTTTGCACTGAAAAATATATAACAAAGAAAGAAACCATTATAAAAGAAGCTGTAGGAATAGGTTAAATTTCAAGTTGAAAATATTTAATATATATAAATAAATATTTTTTTTACATTTTATGTCAAAGCAATAAGGAAAGAATCTTCTACAGTCATAATTTGTTTCCATCAAACTTCGTTTTGAAAAAAAAAAAAAAAAAATCATAATTGTATGGAACTGAAGCCTGTACCGTGTGTCGTACCGAGCTGAGCTGAGTATCGTTTACACCCCTCGTGGTATTTATGTGACGTTAGCCACGGCGTCACTGAGCCGTTGTGTCTGTCCGTCTCCGTTCATTTCAAGTCATTTTCAATAAGAACTGTGTTGTCCGGCGGGACTGATGACTCTTCTTTTTTCTATCAAGCAGCTCTGTTATGAGCGAAGCTGCTGCTGTGCTTCTGCCTCCCCGCCATGTTGACTCTGAGCTTTAATAAAATCTAAATAAACTCTGTTGTGTTTCGACCTGCTGAAAGAAAACATCTCTTCATACTGTTTTCCCTCCAGGACAGAGAGACAACAGCTTTCTGTCTGTCTGCTGCATATGACCTCTGCCACACACACAGCTCAGGGCGTCTGACAAACAAAGTGTGTTTTTGTTCATCTAAATATTTCAATCTGGACTTTGTGATGAGTGTTTTTAGCCCACACTCATGCTTGCTCATGCCCCCCAGCCCCACGCATGTGTGACCAGGCTTACTGGGGCTTTGATACCTGGAATTACCGACTACGCCACCTAGGGAATTGCACCCCAGGAATTAATATTCCTGGCAATACTCCTTTTCTATGAAATGCACACAGGTACATTCATTAAATGTTAGCCTGTGAATGAGGGACGCCGGAAGCTGCTATGGAAAAATAGTTTAACAACTTTATTTGTAACTACAATATAAATGATGTCGTCTTTTATTAAAAAAAAAAGAGAATTTCTTATATAAATGAGGATTTGCAATACTTACCCAAGGGAGTGGAGAATTGAGGGAGGAGGTTGATGACAGGGGACGACTTGCTAACAGGACAAGGCCAACGACGCACCACACCACACGTGTGTGTGTGTGTCCAGGTCACACACTGCAAAAGGCGTTTACTGCAAATTTAACTCTATAGGATGCAAGTGATTCAGGACGGGCCGCCCTACGCTGCCAGTCCCCGTCAACACTGCCACGCTCTCCTCAGGGTCCACAGAGGACCGTTACCTACAGCTGGTTTGTCATCTAAACAAAATGAAAAACAAATACACAAAATAATTCAAAAGGTATTCCCAGACCAGACAGGAGGTAGTTCCACACTACCGCCACACAAGTGGCAATGCCGGACCACGTCAGGCGCTTAAGGCAAAAAGAAAAACTAAGCCATAAATATAACTAAGGCAAAACAGCAGGGACGGTAACCTACAAAAAGAAACAAAATACAATAGTTACCGCAGTCTGAAATCCAGACCATTACAACATTACACAAACTAGAAAAAAAGGAAAATACCTCTGGCGCATCCAAACACCACCTTGTAACAGGAGTCAGAATCAGAGTCAGGGGAATTCCTACACTCCTCTGGAGTGCTATACCGGGGCTTGGCTTTGCTGGATCATCCCTATTCGAGGATAGCCGTTAGTCAACCAACATAAAACCATTAAAACCAAGAAGAAAGAAGAGAAACACGTTACCTTGGTCCCCATTCAGTCCCAATCTAATGGGGAGCCATAAGGGTCCAGGCTGATCAAACCTATAATAAGGTGAACTAGTCAGTGAAATAGTTTGGACCTGCTATCACTAATTTGCTATCACTCATCTAGCATACTAGGCTTACCTTCAGCTACAAGCACAGGAGAACAACCACAGACCAGCGTGCTCCACCCTGATCTCCAGCCTTATATACTCCCTATGATGAGGAGGAAATGAAACTCAGGTGTGTCTGATGCTACCCATTGGCTGATACTTAGCCGATTGACTTCCCTGATTACCCTTTATGTAAAGGGGTGTGTCACACAAACAGACAGGGATCTACCTGTGCTCTCTACCTGTGACACATAGACACACAAAAAGAATCGTATACCTGCACACACACAGTTAGAGTTAGGGTTAGGGTTGGAGTATTGCCTTAATCAGATCAGATTAAGATCAGATTATTAATGTGCAGGTAAAGAAAACATCAGATGAACTTTATTGATCTGTGAGGTGTAGAGGAGAGCCCGGTATCGAGAACCGCTTCCAATATACATAATATCTGATGTGATGAAGCTTGGGGGTTTCCTATTCGCTCTTGTCTTGTAAAAGTAAAAGGAGCCACAAATTCTCTTTTACCTACTCTACTGCACATAAACAACAAGACAAAAACAAAATCTCACCTGTAGCTTTCACCTGTACTTTTATTTGTGGAGGAGTTTTCAGTTTTAATTCAGTTTTAGTTTTTTCACAAAGTCTTGATGTTTTTATTTAAGATAATGTTCTTCAACAGCTAGTTTTGGTCTTAGTTTTAGTTTACAGCAATAAAGTTTGGTTGTAACCAGCTGTGGAGTAAAGCATCCTCGTTAAGACAGCTTGTTAAAACGGCTCGTTAAGACGGCTCGTTAAGCGGAACGAGCTCCAGCTGAGCTGAAACGCTGCCGATCCAAACCTGGTCAGACGGTTTGGTTTGGTTTGGTTTGGCAGGGGAGCGTCTGCAGGAACCTTTAGAGCGTTTGAATCCCGTTTGAAGGAATCCGGCTTCTGTTCTGGTCGTAGAAACCTAACCGGTTCAGCTCCTGGCGTTGAACTCCGCAGCTTTCATTAGCCGCTGCTCGTTTATCTCAGTCCGCTAATTAGAGCTCTACTTCCTCTCGTCACGTTCCAGCCGGTCTGGACAGGATCAGCACAGATTAGGACAACTGGGAACAACCTGCTGCTGCACAGAGAGAGGGAACCACGGAAACCGATCAACAGTCCAGAATGAAGGTAACTGGCCTTCTGAAAGTCTAGAAACAACATCTTCTAACTTTCTTACATTTCCACATATTTTGCCAGAAACCAGTGGAAATGTTTGCTGTTCACAGTCGGCTTTCCTCCTCCTGCGTCCAGATCCATCGGGAAAGATGCTGTGATGAAACCAAGAACAGAAGAAGACTGACGGTCTGTCAGTCTTCTTCTGTGGTTGTACTGGTCTGAAAAACATCATGGAGCTCAGTCAGACTTCGCTGGAGAAATAAAGGGTAAAAACATTTGTGTGTGAGTGTGAAACAGAGACGCATTAAAAGGTGAGGGGGTCAGAGCTCATCTCATGACTGACAGCTGTCAAACGCGTCAGGGATTGTTTTCTGTTGCCTTGACAACAGCAGCACAGCCTGCTGGTGACCTGTCAATCACAGAAATACCTCAGATAAAGTGTTATAAAGGCAGCAGAGTGTTTTTATCAGCTGACTCCAGACTAGCTGAGCAGGTCCAAGTCTCCATCACAGATATATAGTAGTAAAGATGTAAATGTATGTACGTGTATATGTGATATATGTAGTAAATCTGCAGTCTGCACACAGAAAGACTCAAACCTCAAACCCACAAACTCCACCAAACACATGTTGTGTTGTGACAGTTGTCCGCTCTGCTTCTCTGGAGGTTTGTTATCTTTAAGACATGAATCACCTGTAAGGATTCACATTCATTTCATGTTTTTTACTGGAGTCAGTACACCAGAAAGCAATCAAAATCAACTTTATTTCTCATTATTTCAATACACTGTATGAGGATGATCGCGTTCGAGAATGAAACCTCAGTAATTTAGAGCTTGGGCTCTTCCATTGAATGCGATGCAACGGCATAGGGACAAGAGTTGAAAATTAGCAATAGCTATAAACTCTCTGTGCAGCACATCAGTTTCATGCTCTGTATTGGAACTATGTTAAATTGCATCGTCCCTATCAAATAAAATTCAAATAAAATAAAATAAAACACCAATGGAACGGCAACGCAATGCCAACAACCATGACCACACTGACAATGGAACTGCTGACAAGTCTTTGTGAAAAGAACTAAGACACTTATCTGTACAAAATAAATGTCAAGGAAACGCTAACAAAACGGCAACGCAATGACACGCCAACAAAACACCAACGCAACGCCAACAAAACACCAACGCAATGCCAGCAAAACACCAACGCAATGCCAATGAAACACCAATGCAACACAAAGGAAACGCCAACGCAACACCAATGAAATGCCAAGGAAACGCCAATAAAATGGCAACGCAATGACACACCAACAAAACACCAGCGCAACACCAAGGAAACACCAACAAAAACCAAGGAAACACCAACAAAACACCAAGGAAACAACAACAAAACACCAAGGAAACAACAACAAAAACCAAGGAAACACCAACAAAACACCAAGGAAACAACAACAAAACACCAAGGAAACACCAAGGAAACAAGAACAAAACACCAAGGAAACACCAACAAAACAACAACAAAACACCAACAAAACACCAAGGAAACAACAACAAAACACCAAGGAAACAACAACAAAACACCAACAAAACACCAACAAAACACCAACAAAACACCAACAAAACACCAAGGAAACAACAACAAAACACCAACAAAACAACAACAAAACACCAAGGAAACAACAGAGTGACATCAGAATAATCAGTGACGGTCTGAGCTGCAGGCCCAGGCTGAACAGTTTGGCTTTCATCAGGACGAGCTTTCTGTCTGCTGCCTCTGAGACTTTGGTCCAGCACTTCAACAGTCTGGTTGTGTGATCCTGCTGCCGCTTCCTTAATGACCCACTTTACCCAGCGGGGTTCGTTAAACAAACAAGGATTTACAACAAAACACAGCTGGACAGCAACCAGTCCAACAGTCTGACAGAGATTTCTCCAAGTCTCGTTCCCTTTGATCCCCGTCACTTATGGAGATTTTTTCCTATCATATTCATATCTCTAACATATCTGTAACATATCTACAATTAAATCAGTTCCATTGCAGACATTAAGCACTAGCTTTCCAGCTGAACAACGAGGGGTCTGTTACTGTTAAAGCTGAGGAAATCCTTAAGTTGTGTCACAGATATTATTCCAATTTATTCCAATCTCAGTTAATGCTACAGCGTGATTACTGGAGATTGAGATACACATTTAGCTACTCATAATTTCTCTGGGTTTGACTGGGTTTATAAGCATTAATTAATGGCTTCATTAATTTTTAATAAATCATTTACTAATGCTTTGAAAATCATTTAGAAGTCATTAATAGGCAATGTAACTGATTTAATTGTAGATATGTTACAGATATGAATATGATACCTGCAAGTGGGGACGTGTTTACCGTATTTACAATATGTGAAACCTTTCTGATAGAGCAGAGTTTGACACAGCAACGGTAAACATCATTTGAAGAGAAGGATATATACACAACACACCAACTGCGTTTTTAAAATGTAGTAGCTCATTGAATTTACTTTTGTTTTCTACTGTCTTAATGTGTTAGCTGGTTACTTTTGCTGTTGGTACTTTTCCCATTCCTAAACACTAAAATACAGGAAAAAAAGAAACACGGCGGCGTCCATTTTGTTGTTAGTTGCCTAGCAACAATGTTCCCATAACGTACAACACTTGAAAGCCAAGCATATTATCATGGATGTATTCTTGTGCCGCAAATATGACTTAACCAATTCAATTTGAAGGAAGTAATAGCACCATTAAAATAAAAAACTTACTTGAGGTCCTTGACTTTGGCGGTCCATGTTGGCCAGCGATCCGCGAGACTCCCGCCCCCGAGTCATGAAGGTGACGTCGTTTTCTCCTCTAGCACACCGACGGGAGGCCGGTGTGCTATACGGCTACTATTTTATGTAGCTATTATAGTAAAAGAAAAAGTACAGGCGCTGGTATATACATTAACTGTCCTTTTATTCCAAAAGTCGTATTTAATAAAGCCCCGGAGGGCGGGAGTGGATGAACCCGGTTAAACAGTAACCGCCCGTACGGGACGCTCTAAGAGGTAAAGCGAACACGCCCGCAACGAGGCAGGGATCATTTCATTGGTCAACACTACACCTGGCATTCTATTGGTTGGGGAATTTTGACAGGGTTGTTGCATTATGTCTGAGTGCAACAACATTATATCTGAGTGCAACAACATTATATCTGAGTGCAGCAACATTATATCTGAGTGCAGCAACAGTTTGAGCAGAAGCAGAGCAAATCTAAGTGCAAGCAGGAGTGCGAGGGCAGGGTTTGAGGGAAAGCATTACAAAATCTGAACGTGAAATCAATAAATCACGCTCTCAAATTGAAAGACCACGCTCTTGAATAAAGATAGGAAAAAATCTCCATAATCACTCCACTGGCTTTCAGGTGAGGGAAGAGGAAAGTTCCTGAATGTGACGCATTAACATGAAACACTGACAGAACTTTTAAAATGTAAAAGTTTACGGTCTGATGTTACACTGCAAAACCTGACAGACTTGTTCAGTTATTTTCTCTTGTCTCCAAACTTATCAAGATTTTTTTAGTGAAATCATCTCACTGCACTGGCAGATAATTTTACCGCTTTCAACAAATGTGACTTTTTTCCAGGAGAATGTAACTTGTTTCAGGACATTTTCTTGGTAAAAGTGAAATTGTCTTGGAGAAAGTTTCTTGTTTCCAGATTTTCTTTAGCCTGATATTCAGACTGAATGGACCATTTCGTTCCCACTTCATTATTCAGTCTGACATTGCCTCCATGCTAGCCGTTTTCTGTGTGGGGGGTGTTGATTTTCCCCGAACCGATCTCTAGTGGCTGATTTATCGGCTGCTCTGCCGTTATTTTCAGTCACACTGATGCTGGGCGTATTTACTGACTTTACTTTTTTGACAAAAATATCGTCTTTGCAAAGACAATATGTTGGTTAAGGAATGATTTCAACAAATATTATTCTGCCGAAACAACAATGAAAAATCGTTGCACGAACGGTTCAAACTTTAGTCCCGCCCACAAAGGCGCTGATTGGCCCAATCGTTTTTCAGATCGAGAAATTGAATAGAGCAACACCAGACCCTGAATCTCTCGACCAAATCTGAAGAGTGGGCGGCTCGCGATTCAGGAGTCTGGAACCAGGCTAGATTTTCTTCATTGTTTTATGATGATTTCTTGAAAGAAATCATCTCTGTGAAAACACGGTTAGGGTTAACTGGGTTCAGCTGCTAGAATTAACGTTAGTGAATTCAGCTGCAGACTCAGAGTTTAGTTCATTAAAAAAGAATTTTCTAGAGGGCGACTTTAACTTTTATACTTTAAGTCAATTTAAGGCCATGTACTTTTATACTTTGACTTGAGTAAGGCTGTGTTCACACATCGCGATTTTTGATGTGGAAAAAGCGCTGCCTGGAGCGCTTTTTGTGAGGAGAAATAAGAAGCGGATCACGGCAACGTCACCTGACGTTAGCCGAGCGGCTGCTAGCTCACTGACCGGCCGGTTAGCCGAGCGGCCGCTAGCTCACTGACCGGCCGGTTAGCCGAGCGGCTGCTAGCTCACTGACCAGCTGGTTCACTTCTAGCAGACAGAACAGAACAGTGTTGTGCAATAAGCAAATGCTTACCAGATATTTCCAATACATGTCCAGTATAATCCATACTGCCTTTATGATCGCTGTTGCGGTAACGGAAATTCACTTATTACAACGTCCCATTTCTCCACCGGCACTTTCACTTTCTCCATATTTGTTGTTGCTATGGGAAACGGCCAGCGTCTCTGTCATCGCGATTGGTCGGCTGGGAAAAAGCGGTTCACGTCACCCGGCGCTTTTCTGAAAAGTTGGACATTTCTCAACTTTTGAAAGCGCTCCACTCTGACGGAAAAAACGCCGCTGCAGCGCTTTTCGGGAGCGGCCGCCTCTTGTGCGCCTTGCGGCCGCTTCCCATTACTTTTAATGAGAAAAGGGCGCTGGCAGCTGGGGAAAAAACGCTGTGTGTGAACGCAGCCTAAAGGATTTGAAATGGTACTTCAACTTTTACGAGTGTATTTTTAGATGAGTATTTACATGTTTTCTTGAGTAAGGAATCTGTACTTCCACTATTTCTGCTCAGAAAAACTCAGTCGGAAATATTATTAACGCGATCTGGAGCTCTTTACTGACCGAATATTCACATGTTAGAGGATGTAAGCATCTGATGATAAAGTCCTCTACGTCCGCCTGCAGGAAACAGCCTTTTATGTTGGAGGTCAGAGGTCAGAGGTCAGAGGTCAGGGTTTTTCTAAACACTCCACCATCCTGCTGATCTGATTTGTCATTTTTAAATACTGATCATTGAACATCAGGCGATATATTCTCTTCTGAACCAGATGGTCAGACAGAGCGTCCTGCAGCCAGAGAGCCACAGGTTTGATCCCACTCATCAAGACACTGAACCGCTTCCTGCAGTGAGTCATAATGATGTGAAATGTATTTTTGTGCTGTCAGCAGTTTAAAGACAAGATTCGACCTGAAAGAGACTTTTACTTAATTTTATTTTTAAAAAGAGGCATCTCTGGTTCTTATTTTCATGTTCAGGTTTAGTTCACATCATTTCCTCACTGTTTTGATTTTATTTACATTTATCACCTGTAATTTTAAATGTTTATGTCAGGGTGTTTGGTTTGATGTGGGTTGTCTGTGCAGCTGTTCTGAGCAGCTCTCTGTAATCTCAGTGGGACTTCCTGGTTAAATGAAGGTTAAAAAATTAATTAAAAAAAAACCCTCAAAAACCTTGTGCTTAGAGCCGAAGCCTTCAGTTTCCATCCAATCTGGAGGAGAAGGGTTTTCCTGAGCTGGTTGAACAGGAGGTGAAGTGATCTCTCCATCAGTCAGAGGGCGGAGCCACAGCGCCGCCCAGTGGACAGAGACACAAACTGCCTCTCTGCCTCTTCTGCCTGTTTTCACAAACGGCTTTTCTGGAGATATTTTGACAAACAGTTTGGGTTTGGAAACTTTCATTCTGTCTCTTAAAGGGAAACTTTGAGATTTAATTGGTTATTTTTCATCACCAGACTCTAAAGACATTTAAAACATCCTGTTAGCATCGTTAGCATTTGACACTGAAAACAATGGGCACAGCTAGCGATTAGCATCAAGTATCAGGTGAATCAACCAAAACTCAACAAGTCAATTTATTCCTTTATTTCCACTTCTCCATCACTTCATATTCATACAACTTTTCATTTTTCCATTTTCTCATTTCCATTTTTCATTTTCCTCACACTTTACTTTATTGCTTCCATCTCTCATCTGTTCGTATAAATCTATCACTCCACTTTTCATTCAGCTTTCCATTTACTTCTCTACTTCTCTCTTTCTCTCTCTCTCTCCTTTGTCTTTCCGTATTTCCAGTTTTATTCGTTAGTTTCATCTTTAATAAAGTAAATCTGAACTTCTCATCATCCCACAGAGAACATATTTAGTTTTCTAACACCGGCTGCTCCACAGTCTCATCTTAACAAATTATTTAGTATTGAGTCCTAAAATCAGATTTTTCTTAAAACAAGTGAAAAATTTACACCGATTTCTAGAAAATTCCTGAAACCAGTGAAACTGCGTTGGATACCAGAGGAATAATCTCCCCACATCTGCAGATTATTTAAATTTTTTGAAGGAAAATCAGATTTTTTTAGACTAAATGACTTGTTAAAGTGGAGACAGCAGAAATAAATACTACGGCCGAACGCAGCCGGACTCAGCAGCGACAGAAAGAGGAAAAACGTAGAAACGAGAAAAACAAGATGAAAGTTACAAAGTGGAACTGCTGCTAAAGGTAAAGTGGCTTATTTACAGCAGGAGAGACTCTAATAAATCTCTTCATAATGTGACGTTTCAACCTCCGTCAGTGGAGCGGCTGGTGGCAGACAGATTCACTTCACAACAAAACACTTCAACATGAAGCTGCTAGAGACAATGTAGAGGTTCACTGTTCACCAGAAAACAGTTTCCAGCTTATTTTCTATGGAAACGAGGCAGTTTTCTATCTATCTATCTATCTATCTATCTATCTATCTATCTATCTATCTATCTATTCCCAGTTAGTTGCATCCTTTTCCATCCTCTAGAAACCAGAACAGACTGCTGTCTAAAATAAGAATATTAATGAATAATCAGCAGGACAGTTAGCTAACGCATACAGTAGCTAATTTATTTACATTCATGAATATTCATTACTGACATCACCGCACTAATAGTTGTTTCTACTTTAAAGACGTATTTATCAGTAACTAAGACTTTTAACATGATGCTGTTGGGTTTAATCTAATAAAAAGATTTTAAAGTGGAAGTGAGTCTGATGTTGCGTTCAAGTCACATCAGAAAATCAGAGGAACGGGATGACATGGAAGCGTTCAGGTGTTTTAACTCTGAACATCTACATCCCAAATCATTTTTATGAATTTAAAATCAAAATTAAAGAAACTGCGGCAGACATTTCTTGCATTTCATAAGTACAGTTGATTGTATTAGTGCAAATATAACTTTAATAAAAATTAAATTAAAAAATTAAAATAAAAATTTAATTTTTATTATCTTGGACTGCCGACATCGGTGGATTCACTGCCTTGTTTGCCGCAATTTGTGATTCCAAGTTGAAGATTCCCACAGTCACCACTAGGAGGTGATGTGAATGTTTTTTCCCAGTCAGCAGCTCGTATTTACGGTAAATCTGACATGAAGTGAACGTAGCATCGCTTCCTCTCCGTCTGATGGAGTTTAACAAAACACAGGAGTGAAACCTCTCGCATCACCTGGACAATCTCTGTTAATGCTCTCCAATCAGGCTTTAATTAGTGGTAATTAGTCTCCTAGCAACAGCAGCAGCCACGCCTAGCACTCACCTAGCAGTCCTGTTGAACAGTAACTCTGCATGTTTTCCCAAACCAGCCTCACTGACGAGTCGAACACGACACAGAATGCAAATTAATTACAGAATCATCAGAATGATCAGCTCAGCTCGGCCAATCAGAATCAGCCACAGCAACAACCAGGAAGTGGACTGGATTCTCTGGTAACAGAAACGTTCATTACCAAGATCAGCTGGCTGCAACATCGTCCTTTAAAACAATGTCAGAAAAATATCAAATTATACAATCTGTCGTTATTAATCTCTGAGCGGCTCGTCGCTCTCAGCATGCACAATATTCATGGAATGTAAACTAAATGTAATTCAGAGATTCTCTCAGTTTTAGTCTCTGTCTCTGTTTCTGCTGTTGGATAAATCATAAATCATGAATCATAATCATCAATGTGCTGCCTCTTTACCACATGGTTACATCATCTATTTACAGTCTAATTGGCTGTAAGTGACCTTGATATTTTGCAACACAGTCTCATTACATTTTGTTAACTGAGCCTGAACTCCGAACCTCAGATCAGGAATCCAGTTCAGATCGGGAATCCAGTTCAGTTCGGGAATCCAGTTCAGATCAGGAATACTGTATCTGGATTTCAAAGAGGAACTAAACTCTAAATCCAAATCTGTGTACAGCCTGACATCTAAAGGTAAAAAGCATGCTGCTGCTGAAATTGCCATCTGCTACTGGCTGATCTTTGATGCTATAGAGTACAACAGGTGGTGACATCATCACCTGGCACCAAAGATCAGCCAATAGCAGATGGCAATTTCAGTAGCATGCTTTTTGGGGGTTTTAGGGTTGAGTTCCTCTTTAAGACACTGAGCTCATTTCACAAACTTTTGAGCTCCATTATGAAGTTTAGTCTGTATTTTACTTTTCATCAGTCTCTTGAAACTGTAACTTTCTGTATTGCCAAGATTTTTGGAGGCAAGCTGCATGTTGTGTCAAATCCAGTTCAGTTCAGTTCAGTTCAGTTCAGTTCAGTGCAGTGCAGTTCAGTTATGCTCAGTTCAGTTCAGTTTGAGGCAGTGCGACCAGTTCCTCAACAGTTTTGGACCTGGTGAGGATCCATAGAAGATCGAGACATCGTCACATTCAGTTATAATGGAAGAACAGTTTGGACTCCAGAAGGGGGCGGGGCATTAGGAGGGCGGGGCCTCCCACTGTCTGTCTTCTTCCTGCCCTGTCCGTCAAGAGATCTCAACCAATCTCTGGCTCGATTCTCCTGCCAATCCAGACTCAACGAAAACGTCCTCTTCCTCTTCCTCCTCCTCTTCCTCCTCTCCTTCCCCTTCAAAGATGGCCGTCATGGGGGAGGCGGGGAGGCGGCAGCGAGCAGCGAAGCGTCGACTGGCGGAGCAGGGAGGGGTGAGGGAGCGAGGAGGCCGCAAGGAGGAGGAGAGGAAGAAGAAAGAGGAGGAAGAGGAGGAGGAAGTGAAGAAGAGGTGATTTTGCGGCAGCTCCTTTGGCCGCCATCCGAACACCAATGAGAAGCTCTGACCGCAGGGAGTCACCGGCTCGTCCGGCGGCAGGTGGGCGGGTTCGAGTTCGGGCCGGTCCGGAGGAGGCGGCGCCCTCTGCGGGCCGGCGGCGGCGCTGCGGAGTCGCTCCACGGCGGAGATCCGACAGGAGGAGTCAGATCGACTTCCCTTCCTCAGCAGGAGAGCCTTGAAGCTCTCGCTGCTCCCCGACCTTTGACCTCTGAGGGCCGGAGGGCGCTGCGGGCCGGGCAGGGGGGCGGTGGGGGTCAGAGGGGGAGAGGAGGAAGAGGAGGAGGAGTTATGTTGTCTTTCGTCTTCTGAATCCCTTCTTCCCAGCATCTTCCTCTTTGACCTGAGAGACAGACAGACAGACAGGTAGAAGAGACAGACAGACAGACAGACAGACAGACAAAGAGACAGACAGACAGACAGACAGACAGGTAGAAGAGACAGACAGACAGACAGACAGACAGACAGGTAGAAGAGACAGACAGACAGACAGAAAGAGACAGACAGACAGAAAGAGACAGACAGACAGGTAGAAAGACAGATTAAAGACGTACAGGGAAGGCAGACAGACAGATAGAGAGACAGACAGTTCAATTTCCTCTAATGGCAGCAGGAGGAGCCAGAAGGTCTCAGGTTCATTGAGACATTTTATTTACATCGTTTCCCATGATAACAAGTTAATTTTCTTGGTTTTCTTGAGATAGAGTTATTTATGTCATTATCTCAAGATAACACAGTTTGTGTTCCCGAGATTACAACATCATTACCTCGACATGGAATAACGGCCGTAGAGTAATTATCTTGTTATCTGGAGAAAATGAAAATTTGTTTTCACAAGATAAATTACGGGTTGTGCATGAAGTTAAATCTGTAGAATTTTACATATTTGGTTTTGTTGCGTTTAAATCAATTGTATCCTCAAGCTGTTGTTACCTGCTACCATCTGTGAATAAGTAGTTTGATGTAAGCTTAGAACGATATGATGGTCATCAATATACTAATTTATGTGTGATTGTGTGATTATGGGAGGTATTCATAGCCAAGAAGTGGCTAGTGTAGAACGCATCACAGAATAAAACGGATCGTCTCACATACAGCATCCCCCCAAAAAACGTATCTAAAACACATCTGCTGTAGATTGACTTTACGTTATGTTTGTTTCTCCACAGCTGTCGAACACGAACACAACACAGAGCAACAAACAGTTTCTACAGCAGGGAACAGCAGCAGGGTTCACTCAGTAACAACAGCAACTATTAGATTACAGTGTTGGAACCAGGACTGGAAACTACGTAAACACCAAACATCCCATAATACAGCAGACACTTTCACCAGTTTACCAGCCAACCAGATGTTTACAGTAGAACAGGACTTTGACTGGTGGAAATTTACTGGTTATTTACTAGTATGTGACTGGTGTCTGGTGGTAATTTCCCAGTATGTGACTGGTGTCTGGTGGTAATTTCCCAGTATGTGACTGGTATCTGATAATTTCCCAGTATTCCCAGAACCCCCCCACACACACACCTGTAACAGAACTAGTAATCTGCTCGTCACCAGTCGGTCACAGTGACTCACTACCCAGGATGCTACAGGGTCAGGGACAAAACTCTGCCCACTACACACTCGGGAACCAATCACAGCTTTACCTGCTGGCCAAACCCCCGCCCACCTGGGCGTTCACGCTGTGCCTTCCCATACTGCACTGCTCCAGAGACGCAGGCGTAGAAATGAAGCAGACAAATCACAATGTGGTTGATGTTTTGGTAGAAGAATGCAGTGTGTGTGTGTGTGTGTGTGTGTGTTGTACCTGTGTATGACAGCGAACAGATCCTCGGTGGTTCTGGGTTGACTGGAGACAAACATCTGATCTGCTGAAACACTGATGAACAGATCAGCTGGAGAGAGAGAGAGAGAGACATAGAGTTAGAGTTGAATATAAAGGCTAGGATAGAGTTTCAGGTGTCACCATAGTTTGCTTGTTTTGTCCACGGCGCTGCGAGCATTTCTCTGCGTTAGTGATTCTGATTCTAACCCTAACCCAGTAGCAAGGTTTCCATCTATGAATTTTAATGTGAATTGTGTATGGGATTAGAAAGGCAGAATGTCACTAAAGTTTTTACACTCGTTTGAAACAGAAATGTTTTGTTGTCGATAAAGAAACTAGAAGGCACTCGGAGAGCACAAACCTCCACCAGTGATGAACAATTCTCCAACTCCAACTCATTCCTGTCATTCAATTTGAAGTTAAATTAATTTCTTGACCCTCAAACATTGGACAATTACATGAAAGAGCTGAGGACCTTCAATATGGCCGCCAGTGGGGGGGTGACATCACCTGAAAACCCTTTATACTGGTCCCGTTACCTACTTGAGAACCTTCAGATAAAACTGATTTGAAACTGAAATTGAGCAAAAAGTGCGGAAAGAGATCGACTCTGTCCAACACAACTTACCATCCAGAGATCCTTTCGCCTCCTCCGACTCCTCCCTCCTCTCCTCTCCTTCCTCCTTCTTCCTCTCACCTTCCTCCTCCTCTGGTTCCTGTATCAGCAGGTCTGGTAGTGATAGCTCCCCCCGCAGGCTGTCAGTGGACAGCGCACTGCTGAGGGAATACCTGCTCTGACCAATCAGATCGCAGGAGCAGTCACACTCACTGCTGTCTTCATCACCCACCCTCATCATCCTCACTCTCTCTCTCGTTCCCTTCCTTTCCTTCTCCACATCTTGCTCGTCCCCGGATGAGGATGAAGACGATGATGAGGAAGAAGATGTCGAAGAGGAGGAGGAGGGTTCCATCACTGACGACATCATCATCAGTTGCCTCCCCGCCTTCCTCTTCCTCCTCTTCCTCGCTTTGTCTTTTTTCTTGGTGGTGGATGACATCATCATCATCATCATCTTCATGGCTCTCTCCTCCACCCTCTCCTTCTCATCCTTCTCCTCTTCCTCCTCGTCTTCGGCCAGCGATGACCTCATCACCCTCCTATGAATCGTTTTCTCCTCATCCCACTGAAGCTCAGTCTTCCCAGCACCTTTAGGTTCCATCGCCCAAAGGTGGTGGGAGGCTCTGTGGGTATCTGAGATCCCCAAGGTGCTACAGGTCCCCAAAGTGTCCAAGGTTCCCAAGGTGCCCAAGGTCCCTGAGGTGTCCAAGGTGCCTGTAGTGTCCAAGGTTCCTGAAGTGCTAGAGGTCTCCAAGGTGCCCATAGTCCCTGCGGTGTCCAAGGTTTCCAAGGTGCCCATGGTCCCTGAGGTGTCCAAGGTGCCTGTAGTCTCCAAGGTGTCCAAGGTTCCTGAAGTGCTACAGACCCCCAAGGTGCCCCAGGTTCCCAGGGTGCCCGTGATCCTGAAGGTGCCTGTAGTCCCTGTGGTGTCCAAGGTCCCAGAGGTGCCCCAGGTTCCCAAGGCACCTGTAGTCCCTGAGGTGTCCAAGGTCCCTAAGGTGCTACAGGTCCCCAAGGTGCCCATGATTCCCGAGGTGCTACAGGTCCTCAAGGTGCCCGTGATCCCCGAGTTGCCTGTAGTCCCCAAGGTGTCCAAGGTTCTCAAGGTGTCCAAGGTTCCTAAGGGGTCCAAGGTTTCCATGATGCCGCAGGTCTCAAAGTTGCTCGTAGTCCCCAAGGTTCCACCGGTCACCTCCTCTGGATGTTTGGAAGTTACATCTGGTTTGGTTGCTCTGGTCAAGATCAACGACAGATCTGGCTTCTTGTGCAAAATTGGTGGCTTCTGCCTCTGAGGGGAGCTGGCAGGTGTGTATGTCGTGTTGACAGGTGTGTGTGTCATTAACTTGACAGGTGTGTGCATCGTTACTTTAAAAGGTGTGTGTGTAATGGTACTGACAGGAGTGTATGTCGTGGTGTGAGCTAGTGTGCGTGTTGTGTCAGCAGGTGCGTGTGTTGTGGCATCAAAAGGTGTTTGTATCGTTGTGTTGACAGGTGTGTGTGCCGTGGTTTCGACAGCTGAGTGTACCGTGGGGTCTACAGGTGTGTGTGTCATTGTATTGGTAGGTGTGTGTGTTGTGTGACTTTGCGAAGGTGTACCGCGTGCCGAATGTGTGCTCCAAGGTGTGTGTGAGACAGGATCAACAGGAGGCTCTGTTTGGCTGATAAGGTTAGTAAAAGACGCTGTGATTCGTCCACCACTCTTCCTCCCTGGTCCTTGTTTGGCCTCCGGGGACCCAGACAGACCCAGAACCCCAAGATCAGGCTTATTCGGTGGGATCGGCCTCTCCAGGGAGCGGGTCTTACCCGGGCTGCCTGGCTCGACGGCACTCACACTGTTACACTCTTTTAACTCAATGTGTGCTGTGTTATCTGGAGTGGAACAGCCTTTGCCATCAGTTGCATTGCAATTCTGCACATTCATTTTTTCATTTGTCTCTGTTTGGTCTTTGCTCTCTGACAGTATTGTATAACAGGCAGGACTCTCTTTACTTTCTCTGTCAGTCTCTCCATTACCTGAGAAGGTCCAGTAGGGAGAATCTATCTGCCAAACATCCTCAGTGTTTCCCTGTTTCTCTGCAGTCTCAGTTGGCTTTGCGTCTGCTAACATGCCGTCAGTAGTCTGTTGTGGTGGCAGTGGAGTATTTGCATTAATGTAGTTAACATCAGTCCCAGGAAACATTTTAACCTGTGGTGTGTCGGGACTGGATGATAGATGGTTAGTTAGCGTAGCGTAAATGTCCGAATCGTCAATCTCATATTTTTTCCTCTGAACATCTTGAAGAGTTGCATCATTGGACAGCTGAGTTCCAGAGTTTCCCTGGTTAGCTTGGCTAGCAGCAGCGCTTCCCGGGCTCTGAAGATTAGTATCAGCTGCCGTATCGCCAGTTGTCTTCACCTCAATGCTTGCTAGGTTATAGTTAGCATTAGCTGACATGATTCCATGTTGCTTTGCATCAGTGTTATCCAGGTTATGAAGGTTAGCATTAGCCAATGCAGCACTGGCTACCTTCGCCCCATTGCTAGCTAGATCATTTGCTGACATAATTCCAGCTAGCTTAGCATCAGTGCTGCCCAAGCTATGAAGATTTGCATTAACCAACATAACGCTGTCTGTATGAGCTTCATTGCTTGCTAGATTATAGTTGGCATTAGCTGACATTGTGCCAGCTAACTTAGCATCACTGTGGGCCAGGCTGTGGAGATTAGCCTTAGTGGATGTAGCGCTGGTTAGTGTAATGCTAGTGAGAACATCTTCCTGGTCCATGATGGAGCGAAGCTTGACGGCCTGCAGGGCCTGAGCAGTGACCAGGGGACAGGGGGGTGTGGCCAGCTTAACGAGGAGGTTGGGAGACTTAACAAGCCCTGGGGGAGGAAGGGAGGAGGCGGGGCATGAAGGGAGAGGAGGAGGAGGAGGAAGGTCATTGATTGGCAGCTCTGGGAGTTCTGAAGGAGGAGGAGATGGGGGACGAGGCAAGCTGATTGATGATATCATGGTGGACAAAAGAGGATGATGGGAGGACTGCTTGACAGCGTAGGAGTAGGGAGGAGGAGGAGGCCGGGAGTGGAGAGGAGGAGGTGGAGGAGGAGTCTGGGAGGAGGGAGGAGGGAGAGATGGAGGTGGGGGAAGAGGAGGAGGAGGAGGGAGAGATGGAGGTGGGGGAAGAGGAGGAGGAGGAGGGAGAGATGGAGGTGGGGGAGGAGGAGGAGGGAGAGATGGAGGTGGGGGAGGAGGAGGAGGAGGGAGGAAAGGCTGATGGAGAGGAGGAGTGGGAGGAGATTCATGAACGGGGGAGAAGACAGGAGGGTAAGGAGAAGTGCATTCTGGGAGAGGAGGAGGATGAGGGAGAGGAGGGAGAAGAGGATGCTTGGCAGAGGATTCTGAGGAGGTGCAGGAGGAGAGGGAGGAGGTGGAGGAAAAGGAGGAGGAGAGGGAGGAGAAGAGCGACGACTTCCTCTCCGGCACCGGGGGCTTCGGCCTCGTCCTGGGCAGCGAGGAGGCGGAGAGCGGGAAGGAGGACGAGGAGGAGGAGCATGAGGAGGAGAAGGGGGAGGCGGGGGGGAGGGAGAAGGCTCCGGGGCTCGCCGTGAGAGGGGAGGAGGGGGTGAGCGGGGAGGAGACGGGGGTGCCTGGGGTGGGGGTGTTGGATTGGCTGGAGTATCCGCTGGAGGGCGAGGCGAGGCGCTGCAGCCCAGCCGGAGACGAGGTGGCGGGTTGGGGGTCGAGAGCCAGGCTCAGCCCCTCGTCCCCTGAGCCGGGAGGAGCAGGGGGGAGGAGCCGGATGTGAGCGGGGCTGGGGGGCAGCTGGGGGAGGTGGGGGAGCTCGTTGTGAGGAGGATCCACAGCAGCCATCGCCTGGTGCCCTGGGCTCAGAGGTTCAAAGGTCGTGACTGTCCCGCAGATGACCCCGCTCTGGCGCCTCTTGGCATGGCTCCGTGGCACCCAGGGGTCCTGGAAGCCCTGTGGGGCCGGGGGGGGCGTCTGCTGGGTTCTGCGCTCCAGGCGGGGGCTGGAAGAGGGGCGGGGGGGCTTTCCGCGGCCCGGCCGGCGCCTCAAGGAGTCACAGCGCAGCGGCGGAGGAGGCGGGCGCTTGGACTTGCGGAGGGAGATGCTGCGGGTGATGGTGTGAAGGTGGGAGGAGGAGCTGCTGCCAGACTTCAACCTTCTCTCCATGTTTGGCGAGGGAGAGGAGGCCATTTCCTCTGAACACAGGGAGTTGCAGTCAGTGTGACAGGGGGAGGAGCGACTGGACGAGAGCAGGGTGTCGCAGCTCCAACCTTCCCCAGAAACGGAGCTCGTCTCCTGGGTGACGCCGCTCCAGTCGCCCGCAGTCTGGCTGCTGAGGATGCTGGAGCTGGGAGAGAGGGGCTGGTAGCTCCAGCTCTCCCCAGGACCGGTGCACGGACTCTGGGCGCCGCTGTAGGAGCCCTGGGCGTCCTGCAGGGTGGGAGTCTGGTCGTCCAGAGCCTGGTAGCTGAACTGAGACTCCGAGTCTGTGATGGAGGAAGAGGAGAGGTAGTGGGAGGAGGAAGGGCAGGTAGCCTCGCTCAGGGGCGTCTCGCTGGGGTAAGACCACTCAGAGCCGGGCGTACCAGTGAGGGGGGAGGAAGGAGAGGAGAGGGGCGACTGGGGCGTGACTCTGGCTGTGGGGTCAAAGGGCAGCAGGGGCTGGAGGTCACTGGGGAAACCCTGTAGATCCTGTGACTGGGGAGGGAAGAGGCGAGGAAAAGAGAGAGAGAGAAGGAGAGAAAAGAGAGAATCTTATATTAGTGTTGCCGTAAATAATGACTGAAAGAAGCTGAACAAGATCAATCCTCTTCTTCCCTTCCATCTTTCTGAATAAAGTTTCTGTGTTTCCATCTGTATAGAATTTCAGAATATGGAGTTAAATGGACAGTTTATTCAATTTACAGCTTGTGAGATCAATCACTTCATTATGTTATACCCATCATCAGTCAGTCTAATCATGTCTTTCCACAGCAGATAGAATTAAGAATTAATCAACTGATCAATTTCCACTAGCTTCTTTATCTACTTTTAACCCGTTATGATCGTCTGTAATTTGATCACTTTTACCTTGAAGAGATTACACTCAGTAGTTTTCTAACTAGTTTACATCTTATCTTAGATCTTATCTTTCATCTTATCTTACATCCTACTGTCCATGGTAATCTGTTGCTCCTAACTGACCTGGCAGCAGGATGAGGAGGCGCTGAGCGTCCTGTAGGAGGCGCTGCTGTAACTGGCGTCCGAGTGGAGGGAGGAGTCTGTGTCCGGGTGGGGGAGGCTGTGAAACTCTGAGGAGGAGGAGCAGCAGGAGGAGGAGCGGGGGGAGGAGGAGGTCAGCGAGGCCATCAGGCTGGAGATGCCCTCTCCTCTCTGGGCTCGGATCCTCCTCGCCTTCCTCACTCCTCTCCTCTCCACCTCCTCCTCCTCCTCCTGTCTCATCCTCCTCCTCTCCTCCTCCACCTCCTCCTCTCTCTTCTTCTTCTCCTCCTCCTCTCTGTGCTCCTGTTGGCGGGAGGAGGCGCGGAGCAGGGAGGAGGTGCAGGAGGAGGCGGGTCGACCCACAGTGGAGAACTGACCCGGTAGAACGAGAGAGACTAACGGAGAGTCTAGAGAGAGAGTGAGAGAGAGAGAGAGAGGAGGAGAGGAGGAAAGAGTAGAGGAAAAATGGCACAAAAGAAGAAAGTGGGACAGGAGAGTAAATAAGGGAGAAGGAGAGATGAGGAGAGGAAAGAAAGATGAGAAGAGAAGAAGAAGAAGAAGAAGAGCGGAGGAAGGAGTAATGGAAAGTGAAGGAGAGAATGAAGAAAGATAAAGAGATGTTACATTCTCACATCATCAACATGAATGAAGCTTTATTAGGTATTTTTGGGTTGTTTTGCGTCTGCAGGCAATGTATTGACATGGATGAACTGATTGATGAACTGATCGATGAACTGATCGATGAACTGATTGATGAATGGGTTGATAGAGTGATTAATTGATGCATGCAGTGTTGTAGGGGCGGAGCTCGTACCCAGCTTCCTGCTGATGTCATCAGGTATCCCGGTGACCGTCTGGCGGCGGCTCAGGTTGCGCGGTCGCCGGGACAATGTGTCGCCGTTGGCAACGGACCGCCGGAAACTGGCCTGTCGCTCAAAACTCTCTCCTGACACACACACACACACACACACACACACACACACACACCAAAACACATAGATAAGTATAGTAATTTATCTGCTACTAGTAGTTACAGTAGTAGTAGTAGATGTACTTGCAGTTACAGTGTGTGTGTGTGTGTGTGTGTGTGTGTGCGTGTGTGTGTTACAGTGTGTGTGTGTGTGTGTGTATGTGTTACAGTGTGTGTGTGTCTACCTGTTATATTAATAGCTACTATATCCGCCCCCACCGCCTCGGCCTGCTGCCTCATTCTCTCCTCCGGCGTCGGCAGGCGGAGGGGCGGGACCCAGTCTGTCTCCACGGCAACCGTCGGGTCGTCGTAAGCTGGGGTGATGACGTCACAACAGGAAGTAAGGTCGACGGGGTTGAGGACCAGCGGGGTCATAGGTCGCGTAGCAAAGAAGAACCTCTCATCTTCCTCTGAGGAGGCTGAAGACTGGAGAGAGAGAGAGAGAGAGAGAGAGAGAGAGAGAGAGAGAGACAGAGAGACAGAGAGAGAGACAGAGAGAGAGAGAGACAGAGACAGAGAGAGAGAGAGAGAGATTTTATGTTGAGGGTTTTCTACATGTTAACACACACACACACACCAGTTAAACAGTCAATGCTAAGCTAACTAGCAGCAGCTATGTGTAAAACATCATCTATCTCTATGTGAAAGCTAACAGGCTAAACTCCATGAACACTGACCAGCAAACACTTAGAGCCTGAATAGATGTTGAATGAATGTTGAATAGATGGTGAATAGAAGTTGAATAGAGACTGATAGGAGACACCAACATTGAACAGCAGAGTAAACATGAAGCCGAACTGAAAGCTGCAGCATGAAATCAGAAGCTGAATATTTCTGTCAGTCCAAACAGTTTCTGCTGCTTTAACAGGATTTTTCATCACACCGTGTTGTGAGTGAGTTGGTCTGGGTGGATGATGAACTCCTGCATGTTCCTGTCTCTCCACCTGCTGTTCCCCTCCCACCTGTCCAACAACCCGACAGGACAGACTGCCCACCCTGCTGAAGGTTTGATGACAAGCCTCTGCAGCGTCTCCATGTTAGAACTGACTGTGTACTCTCCAGTCTTTGTTGCTGCTGACAGCGCTTTGGGTTTTTGGAGATTTGACAAAACAAGTTTCATTTCCTCCATCTTTAGTTTAGCACACATACAGTCTAGTTTAGTCTCAGTAGAGTCTAGTTTAGCCCCAGTAGAGTCTAGTTTAGCTCAGTAGAGTCTAGTTTAGCCTCAGTAGAGTCTAGTTTAGTTCAGTCGAGTCTAGTTTAGCTCAGTAGAATCTACTTTAGCACAGTGGAGTCTAGTTTAGCTTCAGTAGAGTCTAGTTTAGCTCAGTAGAGTCTAGTTTAGCTCAGTAGAGTCTAGTTTATCACAGTGGAGTCTAGTTTAGCTCAGTAGAGTCTAGTTTAGCCCAGTAGAGTCTAGTTTAGCACAGTAGAGTCTAGTTTAGCCTCAGTAGAGTCTAGTTTAGCTCAGTAGAGTCTAGTTTAGCCTCAGTAGATGCTAGTTTAGCCCAGTAAAGTCTAGTTTAGCCCAGTAGAGTCTAGTTTAGCTCAGTAGTCTAGTTTAGCTCTGTAGAGTCTAATTTAGCCTCAGTAGAGTCTAGTTTAGCCCAGTAGAGTCTAGTTTAGCCCAGTAGAGTCTAGTTTAGCACAGTAGAGTCTAGTTTAGCCTCAGTAGAGTCTAGTTTAGCCCCAGTAGGGTCTAGTTTAGCACAGTAGAGTCTAGTTTAGCCTCAGTAGAGTGTAGTTTAGCTCAGTAGAGTGTAGTGTAGCACAGTAGAGTCTAGTTTAGCCCCAGTAGAGTCTAGTTTAGCTCAGTAGAGTCTAGTTTAGCCTCAGTGGAGTCTAGTTTAGCCTCAGTGGAGTCTAGTTTAGCTCAGTAGAGTCTACTTTAGCACAGTGGAGTCTAGTTTAGCTTCAGTAGAGTCTAGTTTAGCTCAGTAGAGTCTAGTTTATCACAGTGGAGTCTAGTTCAGCTCAGTAGAATCTAGTTTAGCTCAGTAGAGTCTAGTTTAGCACAGTGGAGTCTAGTTTAGCCTCAGTAGAGTCTAGTTTAGCCTCAGTAGAGTCTAGTTTAGCTCAGTAGAGTCTAGTTTAGCACAGTGGAGTCTAGTTTAGCCTCAGTAGAGTCTAGTTTAGCTCAGTAGAGTCTAGTTTAGCCTCAGTAGATGCTAGTTTAGTCCAGTAAAGTCTAGTTTAGCCCAGTGGAGTCTAGTTTAGCCCAGTGGAGTCTAGTTTAGCCCAGTGAAGTCTAGTTTAGCTCAGTAGATGCTAGTTTAGCCCAGTGGAGTCTAGTTTAGCCCAGTAAAGTCTAGTTTAGCCCAGTGGAGTCTAGTTTAGCCCAGTAAAGTCTAGTTTAGCCCAGTAGAGTCTAGTTTAGCTCAGTAGATGCTAGTTTAGCCCAGTAAAGTCTAGTTTAGCCCAGTGGAGTCTAGTTTAGCTCAGTAGTCTAGTTTAGCTCTGTAGAGTCTAATTTAGCCTCAGTAGAGTCTAGTTTAGCCCAGTAGAGTCTAGCTTAGCTCAGTAGTCTAGCTTAGCTCAGTAGAGTCTAATTTAGCCTCAGTAGAGTCTAGTTTAGCTCAGTAGTCTAGTTTAGCTCAGTAGAGTCTAGTTTAGCCTCAGTAGAGGCTAGTTTAGCCCAGTAGAGTCTAGTTTAGCCTCAGTAGAGGCTAGTTTAGCCCAGTAGAGTCTACTTTAGCTCAGTAGAGTCTGGTTTAGTCTAGTCTAGTTTAATCTAGTCTAGTTGAGTCCACTCATACCTTTCTCCTCCAAGCTGAAAACCTGAAACAAACAGAGAAACAAGACAGGGAGAAAAAATCCAAAAGTCTGGATTTCTGAAGAGGAGAAGAGGAGAGGAGACAAGGAAGGAGGAGAGGAGAAGAGGAGACAAGGAAAGGAGGAGAGGAGAGGAGGAGGAGAGAGGAGAGGAGAGGAGGAGGAGAGGAGATGAGAGGAGGAGAGGAGAGGAGAGGAGAGGAGGAGAGGAGGAGAGGAGAGGAGAGGAGGAGATGAGAGGAGGAGAGGAGAGGAGGAGATGAGAGGAGGAGAGGAGATGAGAGGAGGAGAGGAGAGGAGAGGAGGAGAGGAGATGAGAGGAGGAGAGGAGAGGAGGAGAGGAGAGGAGATGAGAGGAGGAGAGGAGATGAGAGGAAACAAAGATGAGAAACAGAAAGACATGCATGAGAGATGAGTAAATTACAGAAATTCAGTGTTAGATGATCAGTGAAATCAAAGATGAAATATGATATAATATATATAATATATATACTGAACTCAGTGTCTCAGTTTGACCAGCAGGTGTCAGTCTGGCACAGTCTGCTGCAAGTGATGCTCTGCAGCAACACTTCACCTTCAATATGTTGTATTTGTGGTATTTTTAGTAGTAGTAGTAGTAGTATGTGTAATAATTTATTCCATCAACCTAGTAATAATAAAGTTGTCAGCCAGTCAAGAGTATTTCACAAGAAAAAAGCAAAAAATAGAGAAAAAATCTGAAAAAGTAGAAATGATAATACATTTGTATAGTAGAAATATATAATTTCCTATCCCATAAGTCATCTCGGGACCCCCCAAAATTATGTTGTGACCCCCTGGGGGTCCCGACCCGCAGGTTGAGAACCACTGCTGAAGCCCACAAACAGCAGGGGGTGACGTGACCCCCCCCCCCATCATGATGGACGAGCTTGGACTGCTGGAGTCTTTTCATTTGAGTCTGTTCAGTCTGTACACATGCTCATTAATATTCATGAGCCAGACAGATGGATCACACAACAACAGCCTATCAATACAAAGCAGAGAATATTCGCATAGGTGTGTGTGTGTGTGTGTGTGTGTGTCACTAACCTTCTTCCTGCCTTTGTCTTTCCTCCCTCTGTGCACGCTGCTCTGTGATTGGTCGAGGCAGGAGAGAGAGGCGGGGCTTTGTAGGTGGAGCTGCAGGCTGCCGTAACCATGCTGAGTCAGCCTGTCGCAACCTGCACACACACACACACACACACACACACACACACACACACATACATTCAAACATACATGAGAGAGACAGAGAACAAAGAGCAGTCAGACACACTGCAGGTATTTGTTCAGATATCTGATCAATAATCAAAGATATGAGATCCCCCCTCCAAAGATGTTTGATGTTTGTGATTATTACAGCATCTGGCAAATACATCTGTCCAGTCAATCAATCAATCAAGTACAAATCACGTATTAATTGATAGTGTTGATGATGCATGTGGAAGGCTAGTCATTTAGCCATTGTGTGTGTGTGTGTGT
>NC_136017.1:624196-631696 GCF_048128805.1 Centroberyx gerrardi
CAGCTACATCCCATAATAATCTGCATAATGAGCTGCAGAACATCTACTGAGGAAAACCACTAATGAACATAATGACACACACACACACACACACATACACCCCACACACACACACACACATTTAAACACACACACACACACACACACACACGCACACACACCCCCCACACATACACACATTTAAAGACACACACACACACACACACACACACACACATTTAAAGACACACACACACACACATACACACGCACACACACATTTTAAGACACACAGTATGTCAGGCAGTAGCTCCCATCCTGTTGAAGATCTGATTCTCTGTTTCCATTCAGTCTCCTGAATCCAAACTGACAATAATCACATTCCTCCAGCTGTTCCCACTTCTGACTTGACGGGTCACGTGACCCGGCGGCCCGGTCACGTGACCCGGCGGCCCGGTCACGTGACCCGGCGGCCCGGTCACGTGACCCGACGGCCTGACTGACATCTGCAGATCCCGGCGAACATATTAGGCTCGTTTGAGATAACTGCCTGCTTGCCTGGAAAATAAAAAAACTGCAGCCGCCTCGGTCCCGCCAGATTCCTGCGGCTCGCGCAGTCGGGTCGGCGAAGCGAGTCGGACAACTTTTCTAACCATCATGCAACGGACCGAGCAAGTCGCTGGTCAAAACTGCGCAGGACTTGCTCATCTCAAACGAGCCTATTCAGGTTTCTCACACCTGGGAGAAGAGTTTATTCAGCTTCTTGGAAACAGGATATGATGTAAACAGGATATGATGTAAACAGGATATGATGTAAACATTAAAAATTAAGACTTTCTGAACGTCTTTGAAGGTAATAAATGTATCAACTCTCTGTTTGTACGAAATAATTATGAATGGAAACTAATCTGTCTGTCTCTACCTTGTTTCCATGGAAACTCTGTTAATCTTTAACAGGATGTTGTTGTCCATGGAAGCACAGTCACTGTCACACACACACACACACACACACACACACACAAATACAAATAGAGTCACACACACACACTCTCCCCTCCACTACCCAGAGTTCCTAGCGGTACCTCTCTGCAGAAGAGGCGTGGTCTGTGTGCCGTTCCGTCCGGAGCTCCACCCCCTGCGGCGTCTGAGGGGGAAGAAGCAGAGGCTCCGCCTCCTGCTGGGCCGGTAGCGGTACTGTGGGGGGGGGGAGGGGGGGCGGGGCAGATAGGGGGGTGGGGCATGGCAGGGGGGCGGGGCGTAGCAGGGGCGGGGCTCCGGGGTGGGGGGGCAGGAGCTGGTCCGCCGCAGCTGGGTGAGCGCCGGGTAGGCGGAGCGCTGCGGCTGGAGGGGCGGGGCCAGAAGGCGGGGTTTCCCATGAGCCTCCGGGGCAAGGAACTGTTTCCCATGAGCCTCTGGGATGAGAAAATGTTTCCCATGAACCTCCGGGGCGAAGAAGGGTTTCCCATGAGCCTCTGGAGCGGGAAAATGCTTCCCATGAGCCTCGGGGGCGAAGGAGGGGTGGACGTGGCGTTGCGGGGAGAGGGGCCTCCTGTCGTAGTTCGGACCCCAGATGGCGTCGTGCTGCTGGTGGATCTTGGCGCTCAGCAGCCGGCGGCGGAGGCTCCCCTCCGTCTTGGGCTGCAGGGCAGCCATCTTGCGAGGAAGCAGCTCGTCTCGCTCCTCGTCGGCGCCGGGCTTCCAGCAGCGTGACGTCACGCCAGGCCCCGCCCCCTCGCCGCCCAGACACTCCACATATGAGATCATCCTGACCACTGATATTCTCTCACTGGTGTTTACATCATTATAGAACAGTCCTTCACAATAAAAGCCCCAAAGTTTTCCAGTCCTTCACAGTAAAAGCCCAAAATGTTTCCAGTCCTTCACAGTAAAAGCCCAAAATGTTTCCAGTCCTTTACAACAGAAATGTGATTCTTCTGTCCTTTCAAAATAAATGTCTAAAACATGTTCAGTCCTTCACAAAAAAGCCATCTGCTATTTTTCACAATAAAAGTCTGAAATGTTTCCAGTCCTTCACAAAAACAGCCTTAAACTCTGAGGTCCTTCACAATAAAATCCCCAACCTTCTGCAGTCCTTCACAATATAAGCTTTTTAACTTCTGTGGCTCTTCAGCTTCTGCAATCTGCCACAATAAAACCCTGAAACATCTCCATCAAACATCTTCTCAATCCTTCACAATAAGAGCCCCAAACCTCAGACCCTCAAATCCAAAAACTTTCCTGGCCTTCACAATAAAACTGGAACGTGTTGTAGTCCGAGTCTCGCCATACTGAAATATCCAACCGACCCAAATATCCAGAGGAAACAAAATCCACTCAGCAGCGTGTGTGTGTGTGTGTGTGTGTGTGTGTGGTAAAGAGGTAAAGAAGATCCGCATCAGAAAATATTCTGTCTCCAGAAGATTCAACTCAGTTTCTTCTGTTTCATCTCTTCTGCCTCTCTGTTTTCCTTCTCCATGCCCTCTTTCTCTCTCTCTCTCTCTCTCTCTCTCTCTCTCTCTCTCTCTCTCCCCCTCTAATCTCTTAACAGGGATTATCCAGGCCTGCAGATGGCCAGTATGGAACAGGTATTTACCACAACACACACACACACACACACACACACACACACACAGCCCAAACAGAGGAGTGTATCAGAAATATTATTGACTGAATTCTGTTTAAAATAATCTTTCTGTTCTATTATATCATTATTGTTATTATTGGGGACTCGAGTCACATGACTTGACATGACATGACTTTAAATTCTGTTTTCTGAATTTGTATGAAATGATTGAATTTTGAATTGAAGTTGAAACTGATTGTAGAAATCAAACTCATGATGCTCTTACCAAGTTTTTAGATATTTAGTTTTCTTTAAGATATTAAATTGATACTGGACTCTTGATTTGTTCTGACTTGACTTGCTGTTCTACATTTAGATTGGAGACTTGTGCTTCAAGACTTGAGACTGACTTGGGACTTGAGCAGAGTTGACTTAGTCTCACCTCTGGTCTATACTTTATATTGTTTATTGAATGGTCTGTTCATGTGTTTCTGATCTGTTCTGCTGCTGCTGTTTCCCTCAGGATCAATAAAGCTTCATGACTCTCACAGTACTGTTCATCTTCTGCTGCAGAGAGAGACGACTAACTCGCTGGTTCAAATCCCAGACTGGCTGCTTTAAGCAAGGCACCAGTAGAAACCAGGAGAAACCAGGAGAAACCAGAAGAAACCAGGAGAAACCAGGAGAAACCAGAAGAAACCAGGAGAAACCAGAAGAAACCAGGAGAAACCAGGAGAAATCAGGAGAAACCAGAAGAAACCAAAAGAAACCAGGAGAAACCAAAAGAAACCAAGAGAAACCAAAAGAAACCAGAAGAAACCAGGAGAAACCAGGAGAAACCAGAAGAAACCAAGAGAAACCAAAAGAAACCAGAAGAAACCAGGAGAAACCAGGAGAAACCAGAAGAAACCAAGAGAAACCAAAAGAAACCAGGAGAAACCAAAAGAAACCAGGAGAAACCAAAAGAAACCAAGAGAAACCAAAAGAAACCAGGAGAAACCAGGAGAAACCAGGAGAAACCAGAAGAAACCAAGAGAAACCAAAAGAAACCAGGAGAAACCAAAAGAAACCAGGAGAAACCAGAAGAAACCAAGAGAAACCAAAAGAAACCAGAAGAAACCAAAAGAAACCAGGAGAAACCAAAAGAAACCAAGAGAAACCAAAAGAAACCAGAAGAAACCAGGAGAAACCAGGAGAAACCAGAAGAAACCAAGAGAAACCAAAAGAAACCAGAAGAAACCAAAAGAAACCAGGAGAAACCAAAAGAAACCAAGAGAAACCAAAAGAAACCAGAAGAAACCAGGAGAAACCAGGAGAAACCAGAAGAAACCAGGAGAAACCAGGAGAAACCAGAAGAAACCAAAAGAAACCAAGAGAAACCAAAAGAAACCAGGAGAAACCAGAAGAAACCAAGAGAAACCAAAAGAAACCAGAAGAAACCAAAAGAAACCAGGAGAAACCAAAAGAAACCAAGAGAAACCAAAAGAAACCAGAAGAAACCAGGAGAAACCAGGAGAAACCAGAAGAAACCAGGAGAAACCAGGAGAAACCAAAAGAAACCAAGAGAAACCAAAAGAAACCAGAAGAAACCAGGAGAAACCAGGAGAAACCAGAAGAAACCAAAAGAAACCAAGAGAAACCAAAAGAAACCAGGAGAAACCAGAAGAAACCAAAAGAAACCAGAAGAAACCAGGAGAAAACAGGAGAAACCAGACACTCTTCACATTGACCTTGCTCTACCACTCTCTCTCTCTCTCTCTCTCTCTCTCTCTCTCTCCCAGTGGGATTGCAATCACGTTGATCTAATGATTGGCTGAGTGTCTCCAATCACAACCAGTCAGGCTGTGATCACCTGACCGAGAGGGAGAGAGAGAGAGAGAGAGTGAGAGAGAGAGAGGGGGGGGGGGGGGTGAGAGAGAGAGAGAGAGAGAGGGAGAGAGAGAGAAAAAGAGAGAGAGAGAGGGAGAGAGAGAGAAAAAGAGAGAGAGAGAGGGAGAGAGAGAGAAAAAAAGAGAGAGAGAGAGGGAGAGAGGGAGGTCTGGATTCATGCCCTTCTCAAAAACAGACAGAAATTAACCGTCTGGTCAGTTCCGTTGAGACGGACAGAAACACAGTCAGCTGTTCACAGAGCTGAGGACCTCCAACATGGCCGCCGGAGGGAATATTACATCATCTGAAAGCCCTGTATTGATTATTATTACATATTGATGATAGAGACAGGAAGACACAGCTGACCTGCAGAGGTTATTATTTACTGACTGGGTATAGAAATACATATTCTGATACAGCAGAGTATCCTACTGTGTCTGAAATACTGAGTTACAGGAAAACTTCCAGTGCTAAACTATCAAAACACACACACACACACACACACCTACACACACACACACACACACCTACAAACACACACACACACACACACACCCAGAACATAACATAAACCGCAACTTTAATGTCAAGTCTTTATAGTTTACAATTCAATTAATTACCTGTGTGTGTGTGTGTGTGTGTGTGTGTGTTTGACAGAAGTAGAAACAGCTGACAGCAGTGTGTGTTTTGGAAGCAGAGCAGGATGTTTCTACCTGCCTGAACACACCACACACACACACACACACACACACGTGTCAAACTCAAGAATGTACATGCCTCTGACACAAACCCTCCATTTTTGCCACGAGCCACAGAGATACAATTTCAACACAAAGTATTAAAGTAGTAGTAGCAGTAACAGCAGTAGTAATAGTAATAGCAGTAGTAATAGCAGTAGTAGTAATAATAATAATAATAAACATTATTTCTATAGCACAAAACAGTTATAAACTGAGCAGGATTTTCCCCCTTGAAATATCATGAACTCATCCAAAACTGCTCCTCCTCAATCATTACTTATGGTCCATTGGTAGTGTGTGACAGTGTGTGACAGTGTGTGACAGTGTGTGTGTCTGCAGAGAGCCTGCTGGCTTTTGCCTGGATTTTATTATTTCTGAGGCCCTGTCCACACGTATACGGATATTTTTGAAAACACATTTTTTCCTCTTTCCGTTTAAAAAAAAAACTCTGTCCACACCAACGGTGTTTTAGAAAATCTCTCTGTCCACACGAGAACCCAAAAACGATTAAAAAATGCCTCCGCAGCGTTCATGTTGCGGAGCGGTTTCTGCTCAAATGCCATTATTTCCTCTGGCAGGGCGCGAATTCTGCACTCACTGACGGCTGCAACAAACTGAGCGCTCCGCTTCGTTTCTGCCACTTTTTTTCCAAAGCGAGGCGGATCGCGGATTTCAAGCAGAAGAGTAAAGTAAGAGAAATACAGCAAGGTTGACTTATAAACACGTAATTAAACCTAACAGTACTGACTACACGTAAGGTAGTAGGCTCGTAGGTTCCTGACACTGCTCAATACAAATAAAACAACAATTGCCATGCGCAAGTTGAGGTTATGATGGCAGCGTTTTCAAAAAGCTCCATGTCACCTGTCCACACGAATACACGAAAACGGAGTTTTGAAAAATCTCCACCCTGGGAGGCATTTTCCAAAAGCTCCGTTTTCAATGACCTAAAACGCCTTTTTCGTGTGGACTGGAGGCCAAAACGCAGAGAAAATACTATGTTTTCAAAAATATCTGTATACGTGTGGACAGGGCCTGAATGTTCAACGTTTCTGGGCGTCAACCTTTTGGCAGCAGGTGTGTCTTGCAACCAAAACCAGCTGAATCCTTTTATATCTAAAAGCCTCGCTGGCTGCGGTAGCGGTCCAAACTCAAATTAAGCAATATCACACGAGAGGGAGTGCTGTTGTACTGTATATCAGCACGGCTGTGATTATCTTCGGCACTCGGCCTGCGGCCTCGTGCCTACGACCGAATCACAGCCGTGCTGATATACAGTACAACAGCACTCCCTCTCGTGTGATATTGCTTTTATACAGCAGTTGTATAAACAAAGCTATTCATCAAGTAATGGTAATTTGAGACAATAGATGACATTTCCCTCAGGATTCCACTTCCAAGTGTTGCCAAGCAACAGGTAAACTGTTTCCCGAATGCAGGCTAGCTGCTACTTTGAGGTTAGCACAGACGAATTCAGCTTACTTTCTTCCCAATCTTTCGCCTCGGCCGACCGTTCATAATTAAGGTCAAATGTCTCCATATTTGCGCTGTCGCTAGGTGCGAATGAAGTTAGAGTTTTGTGTGGACGTGTACTGGGAATATCTGGTAAGCATTTGTTTGTTGCACAACACTGTATTGTCTACTAGAAGTGCTAACCAGCTGGTTAGCTAGCAGCTACTCGGCTAACGTCAGATGACGTTGTCGTGATCCGCTTTTTATTTCTCCTCACAAGAAGCTCCAGGCAGCTTTCTCCACACAAAAAAACGCTGTGTGAACGCAGCCTGATCAAGGTTACATTAGAACATCTGTGAAGCGGAGTGATACATACAGTACAGCGTCCCAGTGCTGTTATACTGTATATCAGCACTCATGGAATGCCTCTTGTCCAATCAAATTGCTTGACTGGAACTAACTGTTGTATAATACAGAGTAACTGGAGTTCTGCTCAGAGCTACTGTGTGTGTGAGCTGGCAGTTAGGTACTGATGTTGGCATACCTTCTTTGTAGTAGAAAAGCTGATACCTAGCTAGCTAGCTAAGCTAACCGGCAACTCCTCTCGCTCTTCATCCCCATACTCTCCAACAAGCAACAAGGTGAAAGCAACAGATTCACTCTTGTTTTGGAATGAGTCTTGTCTGCTTGGTGATTCGCCTCACCGTACTTTTTTTTACTGTTTTTACCATTCTGGCAACTGCAGGGAGGAGGGGTCAACTTTGAAAGTTGTGTTTACAAGCCACAGCCAACAAAATCCTACTCAGTATGCCTTTAACTGAATCAAACCCAATAGTGTTAGCCTACGGTGACCAGACGTCCCGGTTTGTCTGGGATTGTCCCGGTTTCAAGATGGGT
>NC_136017.1:636696-641696 GCF_048128805.1 Centroberyx gerrardi
TGTGTGTGTGTGTGTGTGTGTGTGTGTCCAGCAGCCTGGTGTTAAAGCTGCGGCGCTGTGTTTCCTCTGCTCACCAGCAGGTGGAGTGATCTGAACCATAACTGTTTGTTCGAAGATCTCGCGATAATTCCAGATCGGAGAGCGCTGGGTTAGTAGAAATGTTGTGATTGGTCAATCGCCAGACCGCTGAAGCGAACCGATTGGTTCTCCCGCAGGTAAACACGGAAGTGTGCTCCACGGTGTGAGCGGGCTGAAGCTAGCTGCTGCAGAACGAACAAACCTAAAGATTTAAACCGTTTTAAAACATTTCCTCACTCCTTTTCCCGTCGGGTTGGTTAAAGGACTTTATAACCGCTAAACACAGCCGGCTGCAGCGGCAGGTGGGTGGGAATTACTTCAGAACATATAGCTTTCAATCCCGTTAGCCTGTTAGCCTGTTAGCTGTGCTCCATTCATTTCTGTGCGGCGCCGCCCGCTGCCATGCTAACAGTATCACATATCCACTTTCCTCTGAGCTGGCAGTCTGTGACCCACGACTGATCATTTAGCATATTGATTAAATCATATCTAGTCAGTCCCATTACTAATAATTTATCACATTGAGCAAATAATAATATCTAGTCAGTTTGTTTGGTAGTTTTGGTGGAAATGTGTTTTAGTTGCAGGGACTTTTCCATCTTTTACTGTTTAGTTTACTTTGTTTAGCTTGATTCACTGTATTTCTAATTCTACTGCATGTTTATTTATTTTATGGTTATTACTCTATCAGATCTAGCTCTAACTTTATTCGTCTGTCTCTATCAGATCTAGCTCTAACTCTTTATTCCTCTGTCTCTCTAACAGATCTAGCTCTAACTCTTTATTCCTCTGTCTCTCTAACAGATCTAGCTCTAACTCTTTATTCCTCTGTCTCTCTAACAGATCTAGCTCTAACCCTTTATTCCTCTGTCTGTCTCTCTATCAGATCTAGCTCTAACTCTTTATTCCTCTGTCTGTCTCTCTATCAGATCTAGCTCTAACTCTTTATTCCTCTGTCTGTCTCTCTATCAGATCTAGCTCTAACTCTTTATTCCTCTGTCTGTCTCTCTATCAGATCTAGCTCTAACTCTTTGTCCGTCTGTCTGTCTCTCTATCAGATCTAGCTCTAACTTTATTTGTCTGTCTCTCTATCAGATCTAGCTCTAACTCTTTAGTCCTCTGTCTCTCTATTAGATCTAGCTCTAACTTTATTCATCTGTCTCTCTAACAGATCTAGCTCTAACTTTATTTGTCTGTCTCTCTATCAGATCTAGCTCTAACTCTTTGTCCGTCTGTCTATCTCTCTATCAGATCTAGCTCTAACTCTTTGTCCGTCTGTCTGTCTCTCTATCAGATCTAGCTCTAACTCTTATTCGTCTGTCTGTCTCTCTATCAGATCTAGCTCTAACTCTTATTCGTCTGTCTCTATCAGATCTAGCTCTAACTCTTTATTCCTCTGTCTCTCTATCAGATCTAGCTCTAACTCTTTGTCCGTCTGTCTGTCTGTCTCTTCAGTCTCGGCGGCAGCGGTCCTGCCGTCATGTTGTCTTCTCGTGGCGAAGGCGTGGCGGCGGCGCTCCACCTGCAGTGTCCGCTCTGTGGTCACTTCTCCAAGAGCCACGCCCACCTGCTGATGCACACGGCGGCGGCTCACCCCGCCCAGCTGGAGCGCACGGCGGTGGGCCGGCTGGGGAACCTGCTGCTGTACCAGAGCACCGCCCGCCTGTTCCACTGCGCCGACTGCTTCTACACAACCAGAGAGTTCACCAAGCTCTACGGACACATCATCTCCAAACACTGCACGGACGGACAGAAGGAGGGGGGAGGAGGGGAGGGGGAGGGGGGAGAGGCTGGGAGCGAGGGAGGAGAGAAGGACAAGACAGGAGAGGAGGAGGAGAAGGAGGAAGGACAGAAGGAGAAGGAGGGAGGGAAGGAGGGAGGGAAGGAGGTTTCTCAGAAGCGAAACAGGAGTAACGAGGAGGAGAAGACAGGAGAGGAGGAAGGGAGCGATGAGGCTGTGAAGAGAAAGAGGAGCAGCGAGGGGGAGGAGGAGGAGGAAGGCGAGGGGAACGACGACGCCGACCGGCGGCCGGACTCTGGTAAAGGCGAGGGCGAAGGCGACGACGGCGTGCTGCTGTTCGACGGCGGCGGCTACCGCTGCCTGATCTGCGGCTGGAGACACAAGCTGAAGGCTCTGGGCATCAACCACGTGGTGCGGAGGCACGACATCCCCAAGGCGTACGCCGCCCAGGCCGTCAAACGAGACCCCGACCCCGCCGCCGCCGCCACCGCCGCCGCGCCCAGACCCGCCCGCCACAGCACCACCGAGGAAGAGGAGGCGTCGCTGGCCAGCAGCGAGCTGCTGAAGGAGGAGATGGAGGCGACGGCCAAAGTGGTTCGCTTCATCACCAACCGCTTCGTCTGTCTGATCTGTGGATGGAAGACCAAGCTGAAGGGTACTGAGAATACTACTACTGCTAGTATTAGTAGTACTAGTACTGTTAGTACTACTGCTACTACTACTACTACTTCTACTACTACTATTACTACTGCTGCTACTACTACTACTACTACTACTACCTATAGTACTACTACCACTACTGCTATTACTGCTAAAAATAAAGAAAATGATTTTTCTCAATAAAACATGAATCACAAGAAAGAGACAAAGTGATGGAGTTTGTGCATGTTTCCCATTCTACTGTTGAGTACAAGAGTGTGTGTGTGTGTGTGTGTGTGTGTGTGTGTGTGTGTGTGTGTGTGTCCCTGCAGGTTTTGCCATCAGTCACGTGGTGCGCAGCCACGATGTGCAGCGTCCGTACGGCTGTAAGGAGTGCAAGCGCAGCTTCTTCCTGCCCAGCCACCTGCAGCAGCACGTCCGCTCGCAGCACCGCCCCGGACGCTACGCCTGCCCCTTCTGCTGCTTCAGGTCACACTTCCTCGGAGGCTTCAGGAGGCACTGCAGCCGCTGCAACGCCCGGGAGGAGGAGCAGGAGGAGGAGGAGGAGGAGGAGATGGGGGGGGAAGAGGAGGAGGAGCAGGAGGAGGGAGGAGACGGGAAGGAGTAGAAGAGAGGAGGGGGAGGAGATCCAGTAACTCAGCACTGGATCAGAGCTTCACCGGTGCCCATTCACTTCAACAGAGCAGCTGATCTGAGGTCAGACTGTAGAAGAGGAAGGAGACTCAGCAGACTCAGAGACCAAACGTTACATTTAGAAGGTTTAGTGTTAAACCAGGTTCCAGTCTGATGATCCATGATGTAGTCCAGTTTACTAGAAGTAGATTAAAGCTTAATAGTGGTTTTGTGTAGTTATTGTCTTCCGCATGCTAACATCTGTGTGTCTGACCCGGCAGCGCTTCAGTCAGTTTGATCTGCTGCAGTCTGTTGTTCTGCTGGTTGTGTTCAGTCTTAACACAGTTATCTAGTTTTGATTATTGTTCCATAATCAACTCCAGCTGTGCTGTGAGGATCATTAAAGCTGCACTAAGCGATTCTCCAACCACTAGAGGGCGACAGAAACCGCAACACATTTTGGAAATAAACCACAGCAAAACTGCTGGACTACAGAGGCCCCAAAGGACAAACCTAGCAAAGGACCGTGCATAAATGCTAACAGCTAAGCTAACTGTACCTTCGGAGAAGTCTCACTGGTTACCAGTCTCACTTTGACAGATCTTTCTCCTGCTGAAGTTTACATGTCCCACAATGAAGTGAAGAGGCAGGTAGCAAGTTTACTGGTTTAACAAGTTTACTGGTTTAACAAGTTTACTGGTTTAACAGGTTTACTGGTTTAACAGGTTTACTGGTTTAACAAGTTTACTGGTTTAACAAGTTTACTGGTTTAACAGGTTTACTGGTTTAACAGGTTTACTGGTTTAACAAGTTTACTAGCTGTTTTATTTCAGTCACACTGGTTCATGTTTCCTCTGTTTTGTTTACTGACATGGGGATAAATGACTGTAATAAGCCAAATCTTGTCATTTCTACAGATGTTTGGCTGAAACACAGCAGAGTGTGTGTGTTGTGACAGAAGCAGAGTGTGTGTGTGTTGTGACAGAAGCAGAGTGTGTGTGTTGTGACAGAAGCAGAGTGTGTGTGTTGTGACAGAAGCAGAGTGTGTGTGTTGTGACAGAAGCAGAGTGTGTGTGTTGTGACAGAAGCAGAGTGTGTGTGTGTTGTGACAGAAGCAGAGTGTGTGTGTGTTGTGACAGAAGCAGAGTGTGTGTGTTGTGACAGAAGCTGAAGCCGTGTGTTTCTCCAGAGCGGAAACAGAATATCAGACTCAGCTGCAACACGACTGATGTCTGATTCTACTTTGTTTCTACTTTGTTTCTACTTTGTTTCTACTGTGTGTCTTAATGTTCAGACGTGCAGTTTCACTCAGTTTCAGTGTTTTAATGAGACAGCAGCTCAGATCGACCTGCCTGTCAGTTACTTGTCAGTTGTCTGTTGCTGCTGCTTCTTCCTCAGTAAAACAAAGTGATGTTGGTCGAGGTAAAAAAGTCTTTCTGTTTCTTAAATCATTTGAACTCGATGTCCACTTTTATGAATGACGCCCCAAAGATTCTGATCAATAATACTGGATTGATCAGAAGCAGGTGTGTCGATCTATCAGCGATCCAAACAGATTCACCAAGAGGGATTGTGTGTGTGTGTGTGTGTGTGTGTGTGTGTTCACTGTTCACCATGTGAGCGTGAGGTTGTGGGTTCAGATCCTGCTCTTGACCTTTGACCCTTTGTCTTCTCATCTTCCATCAAATAAAGCTTAATAAACAAAATGGGGCTTTTATTTATTTATTTTTTTTACAAAAAACTGACATGACGATTCAGTTCAGATCTGTGCTATAGTTCATGATGATGTCACAGTAATAAGACAATAAGAATTAAAAATATAGATACAGAAGATTTGATCAACAAAGGATTAACCCTTTGTTGATCAAATCTTCCATAATATTTAATGTCTTGACCCAACTGAGAACAA
>NC_136017.1:646696-686696 GCF_048128805.1 Centroberyx gerrardi
TATGAACAACATCAGTATTTAATTTAATTTAATATTCAAATGAAAACTGATATTAGTAACACTGATATTAATATTCATTATGTTTGTATTTCTGTTGTCATGTATCTCTACACTGTTCAACCTTTACAAAACATACATGTTGTTTCATCTCATTCATGTCACTAATCAATTATTAAAAATGAATGAATCGGTTGAATTGGTTCATTTTGGAGCGAGTCGACACTTTATTTCTTGTTCCAAACAAACTGAATCTGTATTTGGTGTTTGAATCTGAATTTGATAGAATTTAATAAATCTGATGATAAATCTAAAATGTAAGATGTTCTGTTGAGGAAAACAAAACACATTCATCAGCCTGATGAAACATGGTGACCTTTGACCCTGAAAGGGTCACACACTCACCCTGTGTGTGAGTGTGTGTGTGTGTGTGTGTGTGTGTGACCTCTGACCTCCCTGTGGAGAGCAGCAGGAAAAAAATGTGTTAATCATGTATGTTTCCATTTGAATAATGGAATGTGTGATTCTCATCCAGCTGTGGATGGTGAGGTTTTTGACCAAGAGGAGAATCTATGAGTCTCGTCTGCCTTGGGCAGTGAGACAGGGGATAAGAAAATTAAAGAAAGACATATGGGTTCACTCACAATGTGCATCTAAAAGTGGGAGTATTTGTTGTGTTCTTTTATCTTTCTATTCTACTGGATTTGATTTTTTTAATGCAATGCATTTTGCTTGTTCCTTTATATGAATTTTATCTTTTTATCTGCCTTTTATTGATGTAAACCTTTGAGCTGCATGTTGTGTATGAAAGGTGCTATACAAATAAAGGTTATAATTATTATTATTATTATTATTATTATTATTATTATATACTTTTGTGTTTATACATAAGTTTTTATCTTTTCTAAATTATCTCATATTTCTGACCCCCTCTGGTGGGTCAAACTTTGGCCCGAGGGCCAGTTTGGGCCCCGCAGTCTGTTGTTGATGATTGACAGGTTGAAATATCTTTCTTTAGCAACATTTGGTATTTTATTGTCATCTCATCATTCCAAGCTAAACTTCTATCTAGTTTTCTGTAATTGTTTGTCAGAATTAAAGTTTCTCCTAAATGAACATTGTTTGGTCTTCATCTTTTCCAACAAGCAGTTTCAACTGTGAGAGTGAAAGTCTCCTAACGGCCACTAGGGGGCAGATAGACTCTGACTCTGAGGGACCAACACACACACACACACACACACACACACACACACATTTTTACCATTTTTTTACGTTTCTTGTTTATACTGCTGCTTCCCCCAACTCAAGTTGTATTATATTATATTATATTATATTATATTATATTATAGTACAGTAAACTATCGTCGCGCACTTGACTGAGTGACTCACTTCTTCAGTCTGTGTGTTAGAGACAGTTATTATTTTATTAATAAACTCCATTTGATGTAATAATTGTCCAGTAACACTGTTTTATTGTGTTATTATGGTCCATTTTATATCTTTTCTCTTGTCATTAATATGAAACAAATGAGTCATATTTCACAACAATGTTCAGTTACGGGAATTAATAGTCAACATTTGTCCTACAAGTTGGCCTGTTAGCCTCATCAGATTAAACATCGCAGGTCGCTGTGAAATGTAACTATAATTACAACTAATCTCATATCTGTTTGGAAACATTTCACCCCATTGAAAATCAATGGAGCACCAAACCAATACACACCACTAGAACTGCAGTGCATGTAATAATTCACATTGTTCAGATGGCAGGTTCAGTTAGACTAGAACAGATTCAGCCTCGTCAGTTTAGACCAAAACATGCTGTGGAAAGAAGCTTTACATTTAATACAGGAACAGAGACATTGATATTTACTGGATCAAACCAGTCCACACCTCCCTCTCTCTCTCCTTCTCTCTCCCTCTCTCTCTCTCTTCCTCTCCCTCTCTCTCTCTCTCTCTCTCTTTCTTAGTTTCACTTCACTTCTCGTCATGTCGCAGATGATTTTCTCCACCAAAAGGTATTGTAATCATCAGTTTCCATGACAGTTTCCAGTGTATTTTCCTTTCCTGACTCTCTCAGCAGATCTTGTATGTGACTGTTACCGCCTGCCGTTAGCTTATTTACACTAGAAGAGGAAATCTACAACTCAGCCGTTAAAGGTTTGTCTGTGTGAAAACCGGATGTTTAGCTTCAAAACACAACTCGACGCTCTTCTAACGGGTTTCCAACATGTTAGTGTTAGTGTGTTCATGTTCAAATCTAAATCTACTAAAAGTAGAAGTAGTTAGTAATTAGTTGTGTTGCTTTCTGCCTGCAGGTTTGAGGGAAAAAGCTTCAGTTCCCTTTGACTCTCACTAGCAGCCAGCGATGCTAACAGGAGGCTTTCTGACCATTTCTTAACAAAAACACCAGTTAAAATAAGGCTTATCACACTAGTTCAGCATTAGTGATGTTGTGGAAACGATCTTTTCATGTCTTATTGTCACGATCTCAGCCCTAGCCCTTGTGTCTGCCATGATCTGCCCCTGTGTCCTGGTCAACCACTCCTTTCACTCCCCAGTCCTGCCATCCTCCCGCCAGCCACCAGATGTCCTCGGATTTTCCTCCCTTCTGTGTTCCTTCCCTCCACACCTGCCTTGCATCACCCTCGTTAGTCTGTGTGTATAAGTAGTCTGTGTTTCCCTGGAGTGGTGTCAGTTCGTCTGTTGTGTTTCCCCGTGTTACCGGCTTTGCCTTCTGTACCCTGTGTTTCATGTGGATATCTTTTTGCCTTGTTGCCGGCCAGGTTTGGTTTTTGTCTTCCTTTGTTGCGGTTTTTGCTTTCTGGATTTCCTGTTTTGCACTCTGCCTAAGTTTCAGCTATTAAAGATTCTTGCTTCAGAAAAGCTCTCTGCCTTGACTGTTGACCATCTGCATTTGGGTCCTAATCCCTGCTCCCTGACACTTATATTTACTTATTTACTTATTTAACCAGGCTGCTTTCACTGACTTGCTGCTTCAAGGCAGACCGGGCCAAGGAAGACAAATATGAAAGATAAAACAATACAGATGTTAAAATACAAGACATGTCACAGAAAATAAAGTACGAAGTAAAACAATGTCATCAAAAGACAGTAAAATCTCAAACAGAAGAGTTTAACTTCCTGTCACGTGCTCCACCTCGGCAGGAAACGTTTCATTTTGTGTGACGTCAGACAGATTTTAGATCGACACTCTCATTCTCGCTGTCATTGAATTTTAAAGCGATATAAATTTCTCCTCCATCATTACATCTGTGTGTGCTGGTCTGCTGTTTAGTTGACTGTAGATGATGTGGTTAATGTCTCCATCTAGTGGACACACAGTAGAACTACATCACCTGATCTGTGGTCTGTGCCTCAGACCTGGTTTCTGGCCTCAGGTTAGACCGGTTTGGTGTCAGACTGATGTTTCTAGACTTTGATAGTGAAGTTATACAAAGTCTGAATGAAGACAATTATGCTATATATATATAATGTGTATGTGTGTGTATATATATATATATATATATATATATATATATATATATATATATATATATATATATATAATGTATATGTAGAACATGCTATGTATGTATGTATGGGAAAACAAAAACAAAAGTGCAAACCATAAACAGGGCGACTACATGTCTGTGAAATTGAAGAGTAAGATGTAAAACATTTTAAGAGCTTTTCAAGCCAATAAACAAAACAACAACTTTAGACCAAGCTCATCCCCATATAAGCCTGAAGAGTAAAAAAACAGTAAAGTATACATCTGCACAACCAGGGAAATTTCTCAATATAAAATGAGTGTGAAGAGAACAACTCAGAGCTGTAAAATTATATTTAAGACTCAATCACAACATTTAACAGATACCAGACTGGAGTTTTTTATTGTGACGTGTGCAGCGTGTTGCTCGTGTTTCTGTTAGCCAAGGCTCTCTTAATACTTCAAACACTCTTTGTCTTGTCAGTATTTGTCTTTTTGACGTTTTCTTCATTAATTGGATTACTTTTGCTTGAATCCAGCTGGGCTCACTGGAGGTGTGATGACCCGAGATAAAACTGACTAGACTTGTGCTCTCTAGTCTTCAAACAATGCAGAAGAGAAAAGACCTTCTGAATGTCATTTCTTAGATAGTAAACAGCTGAAATCACAAACATTTTTTCAATTCCTTGATGTATTTTGTAAATTTTTGTAGTGCAAAATTCTGTGTCACAAACGTTCATTACTTTCCTATCACTCAGTGTATATTTGTCATTTTACAGTCAGGAATGATCCCAACAGCAGAAGTGATATATCCTGTAATGAAACCTTGTTGTAATGGATCAGTCCAGCTAACAGCATGTTGGGTGTGTTTGTGTAAAGGTGTTCGCTCTACTATGAGTCAGTCTGAGGAGAGAGAGGAGGGGCTCCCTCCCTCTAAAACCACTCTGTCTGGGGAACATGACAGCCGGACCAAAGCTAAGAGGTAAGATGAGGATCTCTAACTGTCCGTGACTGTTCTCCATCTCAGAGCTCAGCAGTGAAATCATTACAGCATCATTATTCATAGTAAAAGCTCTGTCTCTGTTGTGTTGAAGCCCAGTCCAGCAGGAGAGACCAGACTCCCCTGAACCCAGCTGTGTGTCCATGAAGAGTGACCGGTCTATGGCGAAATTTATTGAGTTCAAAGATGGACAGCACTCTGCTGAGCAAAGGTAAGAATTTAAAACAGATGAGTTTGTTGTTATCCATCTCTCCTTAGAAGAGGAATCAAGTCATGAGATATAGAATTGGTCCGGCCCTTCATACTCAAGGGACCGGTCTACAGATAAACCTTTTCGTTTTAAAAGACAACATTCTTCTGAAACACAGTAAGTCAACATAATGTTACTATTTAATGTTAGCATTAACAAAGCATTATAAAGAACAAATCCCCTCTGAAGAAAGTAAGATATTAACAATAATATGTAACATTGCTCTTGTTTTTTAACCTTTTTCATGTAGAGAAAGTTTGTCAGCTACAATAGCAGCTGTTGAGGAAGAGGAGAACGTTTCTCATTCACTCTCCTCTCAGATTTTCTATCTGGTTCTGGGATTTGAACTGGAGTCAAAATCCTGCTTCACTTCAGGTTCAAACTGCCCTTCTTTTGTCAATCCTTTTTCTATCAGGATCCAGCAGGAGAAACCAGACTCCCCTGAACCCAGCTGTGTGTCCATGAAGAGTGACCGGTCTATGGGTCGGTATATTGACTTCAAAGATGGACAGCACTCTGCTGAGCAAAGGTAAGAATTTAAAACAGATGAGTTTGTTGTTATCCATCTCTCCTTAGAAGAGGAATCAAGTCATGAGATATAGAATTGGTCCAGACCTTCATACTCTGTTGGTTTAGTTTCCTCTTTCAAAACATTATTTATTTATTTATTTATTTATTTATATATTTTGACAATAAGGTTTGGGGCAAAAGGAATTTCCTCTAATGTTTTGATGTTGTGGAGCTCAGAGTTTAGGTTGGACAGTCTGTCTGCTGTAGGATCTCACCTTCACCGCTCCTGCAAAGAGACACTTGAAGTCTCACGACTAGATGAACGACACAGTTCATGTGCTGCTGGAGTTGAGTTTTTTCAGGAAAGCTTTGTGAAATGAACAAATGTCTTGAAGAATGACTTGAAGATATAGTTAGTGCTACGACCTGCTGTGGGAAAGACACTCCAGAGAAACATTTACAGTGGAGTTCACCTTGTGTTTCTGCCAGGATTCATCATGACAACACAACACCTTTAACAACCTGTGTGTGTGTGTGTGTGTGTGTTGATATCTGGAGACCTAATACTTAACGTTTTCTCCAGAGTTCAGCAGCAAAGGAAAGAGGTTCCCAGTGGTCAGTCTGCCCAGGAGCATCAAACAGACCTGGACTCCATATTTATGGTGTGTAAATGTACAACAACACCTTTTACTTCAGCTACAAAGAAAATGCAAATCAACCATTCTGGTCATTATAGTCTCCATGCTGCACTCTTTAGACCAGTGGGCTTTCAAACCCTGCAAGATCGATTTGATGTTGTGGTTCATGATTTTAACATATTAAATTTTAATCTATGTAATATTCTCCTCCAGCTTCTTGAGGAGAACATTGTCACTTTTGTGAAGAACGAGCTGAAAAGGTTCCAGAGGGTTCTGAGTCCAGATTACCCAGAATGCTTAGAGAGGCAGAGGGAGGATGAGGAGGTGGTGGACGGTGAGGAGGAAGATCAGAGGAGGAGCAGCAGAGAGGCTTTTCTGGAGATCACTGTACACTTCCTGAGGAGAATGAAGCAGGAGGAGCTGGCTGACTCTCTGCACAGCAGTAAGAGGCTTTTAACAGGTTTAACATGATGGAAAGGGAAAATGAGAAATGTTTACATTTCCAAACTCTGCTGTAAATATGCTGTAAACATCTGCATCAGATCTATACAATTCTTTTGGGCTGCACACACAGTCAGAACATGTTTGTCCACTACTGATGAACTGAATAGATATCATGGAGTGGGAAAATATATACTGTACGTCCACACTGAAATTCACTTGATTGATTGATTTCATTTGTTGTTTGTTCATTCAGAAACTCCTGTTGCGTGCCAAAGTAAAATCAAATCCAATCTGAAGGAGAAGTTTCAGTGTTTGTTTGAGGGGATTGCTAAAGCAGGAAAACCAACACTTCTGAATCAGATCTACACAGAGCTTTACATCACAGAGGGAGAGAGTGGAGAGGTCAATGATGAACATGAGGTCAGACAGATTGAAAAAGCATCCAGGAAACCAGTGAGACCAGAAACAACAATCAAATGTAAAGACATCTTTAAACCCTTACCTGGAAGAGATAAACCAACCAGAACATTGATGACAAAGGGAGTGGCTGGCATTGGGAAAACAGTCTTAACACAGAAGTTCACTCTGGACTGGGCTGAAGACAAAGCCAACCAGGATATACAGTTCACATTTCCATTCACTTTCCGAGAGCTGAATCTGCTGAAAGGGAAAAAGTACAGCTTGGTGGAACTTCTTCATCACTTCTTTACTGAGATCAAAGAATCAGGAATCTGCAGGTTTGACAAGTTCCAGGTTGTGTTCATCTTTGACGGTCTGGATGAGTGTCGACTTCCTCTAGACTTCCAGAACAACGAGATCCTGACTGATGTTACAGAGTCGACCTCAGTGGATGTGCTGCTGACAAACCTCATCAAGGGGAAACTGCTTCCCTCTGCTCGCCTCTGGATAACCACACGACCTGCAGCGGCCAATCAGATCCCTCCTGAGTGTGTTGACATGGTGACAGAGGTGAGAGGCTTCACTGACCCACAGAAGGAGGAGTACTTCAGGAAGAGATTCAGAGATGAGGAGCAGGCCAACAGCATCATCTCCCACATCAAGACTTCACGAAGCCTCCACATCATGTGCCACATCCCAGTCTTCTGTTGGGTCTCTGCTACAGTTCTGGACCATGTGTTGAAAACCAGTGAGAGAGGAGACCTGCCCAAGACCCTGACTGAGATGTACATCCACTTCCTGGTGGTTCAGTCCAAACTGCAGAATGTCAAGTATCATGGGAGAGCTGAGACAGATCCACACTGGAATACAGAGACCAGGGAGATGATTCTCTCTCTGGGAAAACTGGCTTTTGAGCAGCTGGAGAAAGGCAACCTGATCTTCTATGAAGCAGAGCTGACAGAGTGTGGCATTGATATCAGAGCAGCCTCAGTGTACTCAGGAGTGTTCACACAGATCTTTAAAGAGGAGCGAGGGCTGTACCAGGACAAGGTCTTCTGCTTTGTCCATCTGAGCATTCAGGAGTTTCTGGCTGCTGTTCATGTCATCGTCTCGTTCATCGACTCTGGTGTCAATCTGCTGTCAGAACCACAATCAACCTCCAGAGACAAATCTCAGGTAAATCACCTCTACCAGAGTGCTGTGGACAAGGCCTTACAGAGTCCAAATGGACACCTGGACTTGTTCCTCCGCTTCCTCCTGGGCCTTTCACTGCAGACCAATCAGACTCTGCTACGAGGCCTGCTGATACAGACAGGAAGTAGCTCACAGACCAATCAGGAAACAGTCCAGTACATCAAGGAGATGATCAAGGAGAATCCCTCTCCAGAGAGAAACATCAATCTGTTCCACTGCCTGAATGAACTGAATGACCGTTCTCTAGTGGAGGAGATCCAACAGTACCTGAGATCAGGAAGTCTCTCCAGAGCTAAACTCTCCCGTTCTCAGTGGTCGGCTCTGGTCTTCATCTTACTGTCATCCGAAGAAGACCTGGATGTTTTTGACCTGAAGAAATACTCTGCTTCAGAGGAGGCTCTTCTGAGGCTGCTGCCAGTGATCAAAGCCTCCAATAAATCTGTGTAAGTGGGGGAAAAAAAAACTGGATAGATTCAATATATTAAACCTAATGTTCAGAGGAAAAAAATAAATATTTCCAAAGTTATTGGTTGTCTTAATCAATCTTTCGATCAATGACACTTTATTTATATAGTACATTTCGTGCAAACAAATGCAATGCGCCTCACATTACAATTCAGTCTTATCTTTGTTTAACTTAAGAAAATTTGTGCCATCCATGCATTGATCTCAGAAGTACAGTTGCAAAGGACACGGATTATCTGGTTTGACTGAGATATATAGCTGTGTTTCATCTGCATAGCAGTGCAAACTGATGCTGTGTTCACGAATAATGGCCCCAAGTGGGAGCATATAAAGGCTAAAGAGAATTGGGCCTACAATCGAACCTTGGTGCACACCACATGTAATACCAACTCTGTGAGGAGTGCTCACCCAAACAAACAGAGAAGTCACGATCTGTCAAGTAGGACCTGAACCAAGTTAAAACTGTGCCAGAGAGACCAACCCACTCATGCAATCTACTTAGGAGGATAGCATGGTCAACTGTGTCAAAGGCTGCACTCAGGTCATGAAGCACCAGTACAGAGAGCTTATCAAGGTTGACTCTGATGTCATTTACGACCCTCACAATAGCAGTTTTTGTGCTGTGCATTGCATGAAAGCCAGATTGGAACTCTTCAAATATATAATATGCAATTGATTGAGGTTCTGATTATCACTTATTCTCCTTCAGGCTGAGTGTCTGTCAGCTGTCAGAGAGAAGCTGTGAAGCTCTGGCCTCAGTTCTCAGCTCCCGGTCCTCTAGTCTGAGAGAGCTGGACCTGAGTAACAACGACCTGCAGGATTCAGGACTGAAGCTGCTCTCTGCTGGACTGGGGAGTCCACACTGTAGACTGGAGACTCTCAGGTCAGATCCATTTAGTTTTTTTCCGTTGATTTGACACATTTCTCCAAACTAAGGTCTGTTCTCTCAAAACAGGTCAGGATTCTTCAATCTGTTCAACAGATTTAAATCCTGTTTTACATGCAGGTTAATGTTAGTAAATAAACACCTGACCTGTGTAGGATTTTCTCTGCTTACATGATTTTTGGTACACGTCTTAGACCACTAAGCCACCAGGGCACCAGTTGTGATGCCAACATTTAACACTGTTTTGTAGCCCAGTGAATTACTTTGCATGAAGATATTTCACTATTTCCTCCCCTTGCAGCATCAGTTGCTGAAACCTAAAATACCAGAAAGGACTTGTTTGATTCTGTCACAAATTGAGTGGAAAACTCTCAAACTGAACCAGATGAACTATTTTCACAGCCGTATACAAAAAAATATCTAACATGTAGCTTTGTGTGTGTGTGTGTGTGTGTGTGTGTGTGTGCAGGCTGTCAGGCTGTCTGCTCACAGAGGAAGGCTGTGCTTCTCTGGCCTCAGCTCTGAGCTCCAACCACTCCCATCTGAGAGAGCTGGACCTGAGCTACAATCATCCAGGAGCCTCAGGAGTGAAGCTGCTCTCTGCTGGACTGGAGGATCCACACCGGAGACCGGACTCTCTCAGGTATGGAGAGGCGACGTCCGCTAGAAGGCTGAGAGTCACACACATTTTCTCTGTCGGACCGGCTGCATCCGCACTGCAGCTAAATATAGCCGTCGCTCCTCATTTGAGTGAAGCATTATACTACGGAGCCCCTAAGGGGACATGGAGGAGAAAAAAAAGACTAGACGGAAGAAAAAAATAAATACATACGTTTGTGTTCTCTCACAAAAGTATTGCGTTCTCTTGCAAAACTTTTGCGTTCTCCCGAGAAACATTAAGTGTGGAAAAAAATTGAGGGCAAAAAAACAAGGATTGTACATAAATTTTTTGCAGTTTTCTCCATGCAACACAACACGCCCCCAACTTACACCAGTACAGGCCACAGGGTGTTGATAGACAGGTGTGAAAGTCTCTCCATCTCCTTCTCCTCCTCCTTTTTCCATTGACCAAGTGAGCGCCATTAAAACTCCATGTTAAGTAATTTCACACATATGATTACTCACATAGCTTAGAACAACAGTGTGATGAGGTGCACAGAGCTGGACATGAAACGTGGGATAGTCTGTCTGTGGAGGAACTGAAAAATTCATTGTGCAGTATTGCGCTTCTGTATTTCCATGGAATATCCAAACATGAATATCGACAGCTAGTCATCAGAAACACTTTTTTCAGACAAACCATGCCAAGGAACTGCTTCAGAGAAATCCAGTGAGAGTGTGTTGACTGTGGGTCAGAGGAGAGAGACGAGTGCATGCGTAAAAGCATGTTCCCAAGCGGATTTAATTGGCAGAACCCATTATATATGTATAAATATTTGACATTTATCAAATGATATTCATAATATAAGCCTACCTTACGGTGTTATATAAAATAATAGGAAATAACCAGTCTGAATATCATTTGCTAAATGTCAAATGAGGAGGAGAAGGCGATGGAGAGACTTTCACACCTGTCTATCAACGCCCTGTTGTTTGTTTACACCATTGTACTGGTGTAAGTTGGGGGTGTGTTGTGTTGCAGGAAGAAAACTGCAAAAAAATGTATTTACAATTCTCGTTTTTTGCCCACAGTTTTTTTTCCACACTAAATGTTTCTTGGGAGAACACAATACTTTCGTGAGAGAACACAAACGTATGCTACTATTTGTTTTTTTCTTCCGTCTAGTCATTTTATTCCGCTCTGCTCCAGTCTGTACCAACATATGAACATTCACTCTGATTCATAAATTCATGTGAACGGAGCTGCTGAGAAAATTGTTTAATGTTGAATGGATATGAGTGACGGAAAATCACTCATATAGAAGGTTATGAAGGTTATTTGTTCATTATCAAAGAGATTCTGACTTTATTTACCCCCCCCCCCCCCCCCCCCCTCCAGTGTGGACCATGATGCAGTGCGGTGGTTGAAACCAGGTCTGAGGAAGTGTAAGTGTGTATTTAGTTTGATTCATGAAAAAACAAAGCAGTGCATTCAGTTTCTATTTAAATAGAAAGCTCATGTGTGACATCTATTCATTCAAATCCTACTCTGAAAAAAGATGGCTGACAAAATGTGTCATCATGAAACTGAAGAAATGAACAGTCAATCTGTTAATAAATCAACCAATAATAAAACAACAGGTGTATTAGATGAGAAGCTGCTGCTGTATTGAGTCTTGTTCTCTCATCAGATGCCTGTGAACTCACTCTGGACGCAAACACAGTGAACAGAAACCTCTTCCTGTCTGAAGACAACAGAAAGGTGACAGCAGTGAGAGAGGAGCAGCCATATCCTGATCACCCAGAGAGATTTGACTACTGGTATCAGCTGCTGTGTAGAAATGGTCTGACTGGTCGCTGGTACTGGGAGGTCGAGAGGGAAGGAAGGGTTTATATAGGAGTGACTTACAGAGGGATCAGTAGGAGAGGAGACAGTGTTGACTGCCGGTTTGGAAGGAATGAAAAGTCCTGGAGTCTGGAGTGCTATGGTAGCAGTTACTATGCCTGTCACAATAACACAGTAACAGCCATACATTCCCTCTCCTCCTCTGACTCTGACAGAGTAGCAGTGTATCTGGACTGGCCTGCTGGCTCTCTGTCTTTCTACAGAGTTTCCTCTGACTCATTGATCCACATCCACACCTTCCACTCCACATTCACTGAACCACTCTACCCTGGGTTTAGGTTTGAGTTTGAGTTTGGTTCCTCAGTGTCTCTTGTCAGATAGAGGAGGGAGAGAGAAACACTCAGACTGCTGACCAAAGACAGCTGCTGAGATGATAGTTCACTCTGGACAGGATCACACATACACACACACACACACACACACACACACACAGTGTGTGGGGTTTTAACAACACAGAACATGGACATTTTATCATGAAAATGAAATGAATATTAAACCCGCAGAATCCAGTTATGGTTGTTCATCTTAGAGTCTGTTGTTGATGATTGATGATATTACTGTTAGTGGAGTACTATTATCTGTACAGATGTTATAAATACTGATATTAACAGTGGTAATCGTAATAGTGATATTAATATTGTTATTAATAGTTCAAATAATGACATGATTAGAATTGCAGTACCTCTCTCTGGCCGCTAGAGGGCAGAACTCATGATTATTTCTCTATCTGTATTACTGTTAACAATAGGAGAGCTGTAGTTACTGTGTTTTACCACTAGGGCAGTCATCTCTATGTGCAAGTTCAAGTTTGTTTACCGTATTTCCTCTAATAGTGGCCTGTAGTCAATTAAAAGCCGGGTCTCCGATAATGGCCGGGGCCGTCATCGACACGAACAAATAAAGGCCGGCCTCAAATACAGGCCGGGGGAAAAAACAAAGGAAAAAGACTAGGTCAAAACCTAGGATATGGCTGGACCGTGTCCGTCTCCTCTCTCCGCTGCTGTCCTCTCCACCGCACCCACGGACCGCATTGATCCTCCCGATCCAAGCCCCGGACCCCCGCCGAAATCTCGGCCGGATCACCGGGAACACATCGGCGCCCAGGTTCAGTTAGTTTCAGTTAGCTTCAGTTAGCTTCAGCTTACATGCAAACAACGGTGGATACCGGTAAACTCCTGGTGCCTGTTTGTAACTGTAGTTTGTAGTAACGTACAAGTGCCACAAGATGGCTCGGCCGGCGGAAGTCTCTGGAGCGTGCCGTCGTTGATTACCGTAATTATCGTAATGCATTGCAGTAACAAAAAAATGTCTACCTAACGTACCCCAACAGAAGCAGATCAGAAAACAAGGAGGCTTCGTACTAAAATATGAGCAACTATACTTATCAAACAGAGGGAATTAGAAATAAAGGCCTGTCTCTAATATAAGCCTGCTTACAATAAAGGCCTGGTACCCTCTGCAGTTGAGGTAAATAAAGGCCCGGGCCAATATTAGAGGAAATACGGTATTTATGTAGCCCTTTATCACAAGCATGTCTCAGAGGACTTTACAGAGAAAGTGTCTAGCCAGATCTAACTAAACACAATCAGTGGTGAACAAAATTATATAGGACAAGCATAGCGAAAAACACAAGGTAGGCAAGAGCAGATTTTAGCAAGACAAACAATCTACCTGTTCTACAGCCTAACCTACCCGGCACCCCAGCCTTAGACCCTAAACCTTAGTAGGAAAACTTGGAAGAAACCTTGGGCGGGCTGAGGCAAATAGGGATCCCCCCCCTCCCCGGGACGGCTTAGCGTGCAATAGATGCCGGGCAAAACATTGACAGAGTCATGGGCAACAATAATGACAGGAGAAAACAGAGAGAGACAAAAAGAAAGAGAGGCAGCATGTGGCGATGAGAGGGGGCTGAGGTCAGCGCTAAAAATTCAGTGAAACGAGGGCAGCGGTCGTAATTCAGTGTCCAGGTGGGAACAGCAGCAGGGAAGAGGAAGGCAGCACCCGTCACTGCCAGGTAGAACACTGACCTGGAGTCAGAGAAGAGGAGAGAGAGGAAGCCGCGTACACACATTGCGAGAATAAATAGGTTTTGAGTCTAGATTTGAAGATTTTGACAGAATTAGCTTCCCTGACTGTAAGAGGTAGCTGGTTCCAGAGATAGGGAGCTCGGTAGGAGAACGCTCTACTGCCTGCTGATTTTTTTCTTGATTCTAGGGACAATAAGGTAGCCAGCGTCCTGCGATCGGAGGGCACGAGGGGGAATATAAGGGATGATGAGGTCGGATAGATACAATGGTGCAAGCCCATGTAACGATTTATAAGCTAACAGAAGCACCTTAAAGTCAGATCTGGCTTGAATTGGGAGCCAGTGAAGGGAGGGTAGGATAGGAGTAATGTGGTCAAATTTTCTAGTTCTGGTTAGTATTCTGGCAGCAGCATTTTGCACAAGTTGTAGTTTTTTAGTACTGCAGTTAGGTAGGCCAGAGAGTAAGACATTACAATAATCGAGTCTTGATGAAACAAAAGCGTGTATTAAGGTTTCAGCATCCGTCGTATTTAGCAGGGAGTTAATTTTCGAGATATTGAGAAGGTGGAAAAATGCTATCTTAGTGATTTCATTAATGTGAGCATTGAATGAGAGAGCTGAGTCGAAAGTAACGCCAAGGTTTTTAACTGTGGGACTCTGGGTAATTAAGCAGTCCCCAAAGTTTAGAGTAAGGTCTGCAACAAGAGGCAGTTGGGTTTTTGGGCCAACAACTAGCATCTCAGTTTTGTTGGCATTTAGTAGCAAGAAGTTTGAAATCCCAACATACCAATACCATTTGAATGCCAATAAAGAAAATAAACATGGTCCCATTGTATGATTTATTGTCCAATTACACCCGCTTCACTTTACAGGTCCGGTAAATACATAGGAATTACTATTGAATTGTAGAAAAAAGACATGTTTCACTTTACAGGTCCGGTACCATGTAAATACATAGGAATTACTATTGAAACAGGTAAGCTATTTGCAAGTGAGTTACCGGTAAGGTTATGTTGTCTAACATTACTAGGATCATATTATGGCTAGCTAGCTAATGATCCTAGGTTGTCTATTAGCATTATATAGCTAACTTGTTAGCTAACGCTAGTGTTAAATGCCGCATCACTAACGTAGCAAGCATTCATAACTCAAACATATTTAATCATGCATGACAAGATTTATCACTTACACTTGGCGCCATGTTGAGGTTGACCTCTGACCTCCGGGCAGCTCTATGCGTTCTAATCTGGTTCTAATCAGAATTTCAGACTGCGCAGATGTAACGCAAATCACACCCTCGAATCTACGCTCATGTGATTGGCTGAAAAAGAAGGAGACATCTGATTGGCTACAGATAATTCCCTGTTGAAAAAAATGCATTTGTGAATGAGCCGCAGCAGGGTCTCAAAACACCCACACACAAATGCAGTGAAGTTCACAAATGACAAGCAGTTTGTAAATGCAGATTCAACAGTTTGTATATAAATGTAACAACATCCAAATATGTTTTTGATGAAAATTGCAAATACTTTTAAATACATATATTTGTGGATTTCTACTACATTTATTTAAAACAAGAAATATTTGTGTGCATTATATGTGGATTTTTTTTACATTTATATAAATCCCGAAATACATTTGTGAATCCTTCTGTGTGTATTCATTCCTATTGAGACTGATCTGACTCCATATAATATCAGTGCTGCAGTTACTCTCTCACCACTGGAGGGCAGCGAGCACTCAGGATCATTTCTGTATGTTATCAGTTTCAATATTTATATGAACACCAATATCACTGTTAACATTATTAATATCACTATTTAAAACATCAGTATCACTTTCAGGTTTAACAATATCAGCATTAATGTCATTATTCATGTCTCTAATAATAAAAACATGATTAAAAACCAGTATTGATATCACTGAGTTTAATACACACCTTTAATACACACCTAGACAGAGTTTAACACACACCTTTAATACACACCTAGACTGAGTTTAGGTTTGAGATCTGGGAAACTGAACTGATCTCAGACCACCTAAGCTGGAGTTTAAGTCAGCAGCTCAGAGGAATAAACTGTCTCCAGAGCCTTTTGAGATTGTAGTTCAAATCTGAAGTTATTTTCCTTTTTGAGAGCCACAATCCAGAGACTCTGAGAGAACAAGTTCAGAAGCCGACTGAGATCAGTAGAGACACAAAGTTACTGAGGTTCTGCCTTCGATACGAGCTGAATCTAGAGGAACGACTGAAGAAGTCAGAAAACAAACTCAGAAACAAACTGAGCAGCAACATGACCAGCAGCTCATCTCCACTCTGAGGCTGCTGGGACTTTTTAACAGCCAACAGCCCAAAAAATCCTCTTCTGAAGCTGTGACCCGCTGGCTCAAAGTGCTGCGTGTCTCCACTGTTGTTTTCAGGTTGTGGGTTCCACTCCGACTCAGTCAGTGGATTTTAAAAGCGACACCCAGAGGAGAGACTGAAAATCTCTGAGAAAAGAAGCCTGTAAGCTGAAAGGTTGTCGGAGCCTCAGTCAGTCAGTCAGAGGAAAGAGTGAAAAGCTCAGAGAAGAGCTGTGAGAGCGAAGGGGAGCTGGTGGTGCGATGGAGACGTAGACCACATGGAGACGTCTGAGCGTCTGGGCCGGCCGGTTCCAGTCCCGCTCCACCACCACTACCTGGAGCTGGCGGGGGGGGTATGAGCAGGGGATTATGGGAGAGAAAACCACAGACTGCTGAACTTTTACTGACATGGGAAGTTGTTTAGGTGTTTGCGCTGAATGGCGTTGAAGAACCAAAAAACCTCAAAACACACATCTAGTCTCTGGGTCGGACCTGTCTAATATCTGTATCGGACCTGTCTGTGACTGTCTGTAGCAGCCAGTATGGATCCCAGTCCTGGCAGCAGTCTGTCTGTTGCTCTGGATCTCTCTGCAGTCTGTCCACGCTGTATTTCTGTGATCTGCCTGTAGGAGGCGGTGTGTCTCTGTCAGCCGGTGTGTTTCCAGGCGTGTTAAAGACATGGCGGACCGGTTTCAGCGACAACATTTCTCCTCCGTCGGGGACGGAAGCGACACTCAGACTGTCAGGTAGAGACGGAGAAACGGCCGCTGATCCTGCTGAGCTGTTTCTCACTTCGGGCTTCGTCACCTTCAGCATCTGATTTCTACAGGTGTTCACCCTGCTGACGACAACAACATGGAGACAGTAAAGAGGGAGACAACCGGGGTTTGAACCAGCAACCTGTCACATGACAAGCAGCTGCTGATCTCACTGAGCTACAAGCAGCTGTGAAGCTTCATCCATCACATTATCTCTATCACAGTTCAAACTGCTGATGATGACAGTTTATCAACCGCTGATTTAAACAGAACAGCTTTTACTCAGAAACACAGAGTGATAATTACAGCTGTTATGACAGAAGACGGACACTAGAAAAAAAAAAAAGTTTAAATAAAGTTTGTCTTTGTCTCTCTCTCTCTGTCTTTCAACCAGACTGACGGACAGTTAAATATATCTTTAATTAACAAAGTTTAATTTTTCATCTTCACAGTGAGATCTGATGATGTTTTAGTTATTTTTAATCAGATTTCTGTTGATTTACAGCAGAAATGTAACATTTTTTATCCTGGCTTTCCTGTGGGTGAGAGACATAGACAGAGAGAGAGAGAGAGAGAGAGAAAACAGAGTTGGCAGAAGATCCCGCTGTAAAAAGTTAAACCTGTCTCTCTCTCTGTCAGACAGACAGGTTGAACTTTTTACAGCGGGATCTTCACCAAACTCTCTCTCTCTCTCTCTCTCTCTGTCTCTCTCTCTCTCTCTCTCTCTCTCTCTCTCTCTCTCTCTCTCCCTCTCTCTCTCTCTCGCTCTCTCTCTGTCTCTGTCTATGTCTCTCACCCACAGGAAAGCCAGGCAAAAAAATTTACATTTCTGCTGTAAAATAACTAAATAACTAAAACATCATCAAACAAACAGACTGACAGGTACAAATGTTTAAATTAATGAAGATTAATTTTTCATCTTCACAGTGAGCTCTGATGATGTTTCAGTTTTTTATGAATCAGATTTATGTTGATTTACATCAGAAATGTAAAATGTTTTAGCCTGGCTTTAGTGCTGAGAAGATTAATCGATTCTACTTTTCATAATCGATTAGTGGTTTTAGTCATCTATCAGTAAAACAGCAGCTGGTTCCAGCTTCACAGATTTGCTGCTTTTCTGTTTCATCTCTTTATTAAATGAATCCTCTGGTTTTCTGTCTGCTGCTCAGACTGAGGAAGAAACCTGAAGAATCACTTTGGACTCTGAACTCTGAACATAATGACATCTGTCCTTATGTTTTACACTTTATAGACTAAATGATTAATCTAAAAAATAACCGATAGATTAATCGATAATGAGAATAATCGTTAGTTGCAGCCCTACATATAAGTCACAGTACAGTCCATCATAGTGTCACACTTCACAACACGACTCCACCACACCCCAGACCCCCAAAATAAAGACAGCCCACAGATTTTTATCATTTTTATTGATCGTTTCATCTGTGAATAAATATTTCCATGGCCTGCGACAGCCAGCTGCTGACGGACATGAGAGCTGAAGCAGCAGAAAGACACATGAAGAAGAAACAGAAAGACACATGAAGAAGAAACAGAAAGACACATGAAGAAGAAACAGAACGACACATGAAGAAGAAACAGAAAGACACATGAAGAAGAAACAGAACGACACCAAACAGAACGATCAAAACACTTCAGTCCCGGGCCGAGCCGGGCCCACGCTGATGGATCTCACTGAATATCAGTTAGGGGTTTGTGCTCATCTCACGACTCGATGAGGTCACTCTGGTGTGCTGAGAGCCTGGATTGGTTGGTATTGATCATGATTAATCAGTAAAATCCTGGTGAGTCTCAGGACTTTGTGGACGACATGTAAAATGTTTGTGTTTGTTTGTTTGCACTTCCAGCCGCCGGGTCAGAGATTTTCAGTCTTTACTCGGGATGTTGGCTTTCAAACGTGTTTAACTCCGGCTTGAACTCACAACCTCAAAAAGGTCAAAGGGAGACAGCTGGGATTTGAACCAGCAACCTCTGATGAGACAAGCAGCTGTTCATCTCACTGAGCTCCAGGCAGATTATTATTATTACTGCTGATGATGAAGGTGAAGCTCTGAGTCTTTGAGTAAAATAAGACTGCTTGTACTATGCAAGTACAATGTACTATATAACATAGTACTTTATAATACCACATAGTACTATATAAAAGCACATAGTACTGTGTAATACTACATGAGTGAGACTAGTTAACTATCAGTTATATTGCTGTTATTGTTTATAAAGCTGCTGCTCTCTGAGCGGGTCGCCCCCTGCTGTCTGACCTGCAGCACTACAACAAACTAAACTGAACTCAATAAATAAAATAAAAACTGCAGCACTACAACAGAAATTAATAGAACAGAGCAGAACCCAACAGACAGACAGGCAGACAGACAGGCAGGCAGACAGACAAACAGACAGGCAGACAGAGAGACAGAGACAGACAGACAGACAGAGAGACAGACAGACAGGCAGACAGACAGATAGGCAGAGAGACAGACAGACAGACAGAGAGACAGACAGACAGGCAGACAGACAGGCAGACAGATAGGCAGAGAGACAGACAGACAGACAGAGAGACAGAGAGACAGACAGGCAGATAGGCAGAGAGACAGACAGACAGACAGAGACAGACAGACAGACAGAGAGACAGACAGGCAGACAGACAGGCAGGCAGACAGAGAGACAGACAGACAGACAGACAGAGAGACAGACAGGCAGACAGACACTGTGGTCATGTGACAGTAAACAGCCAGTCATCTTCAGTGATCATTTTTGTTTATTTAGCCCAAACATACAAAACAAACCAACCAATCACGTCAGCACTGAGAAGTAAAAAAACAGCAACACTTCCTGCATGAACACCAATCAGAACTGAGGATGGAAATCGGCGCTCGGGTCAGTTCACCTCGACATGGAAACAGGAAGTGACGTCATTTCCTCACGACAGAGCTTCGTTCTCAGTTCTTAACGGATTGCCGTGACAACGTCCCGTGAGAGAATCCACTTCGAACAAAAGGAAAACAAAATAATAGCTTCATTAGCGTATAGCTGATTTATTAAAGTAAAAGCTGACTCAGCTCTCTGGCTTCACACACGACTGTATTCACAACCAGTTCAGGAAAATAACGGAAAATACTGAGCGGAAACAAGACAAGCGAACACAACCTGAACTTAGACCCTACACCTTTCAACCAATCAGAGTGAGGTTCCTTCTCTCTTTCCAACCAATCGGTGAGGTTCCTTCTCTCTTTTCAATCACTTAAATTACTCCTTTCTTTTCGACCATTCAGAGTGGAATTTCTGCTCTTTTCAACCAATCAGAGTGAGGTTCCTTGTTTCAATCAGTTAAGTTTCTTATTTTCATCCAATCAGAATGAGGTTCCTTCTCTCTTTTCAACCTGTCAAATTACTTCTTTCTTTTTGACCAGAGGGGACTTTCTGCTCTTTTGACCAATCAGAGAGTTAGGTTCCTTCTTTCTCTTCTGGGTTCAATTCACACGGATACAAGAGTGAATCCTCTTAGTCTTTCTACATTCTCTCACTGGAACCATTTCTAATGAATTCAATTCAACTGAAATTAAAATATTCCTCATTTTGGGGGACTCCCTGGAACCCCCTGAAGAACCCCTGAAGAACCCTGGAACCCCCTGAAGAACCCCTGGAACCCCCTGAAGAACCCTGGGACCTCCTGGAGAACCCCTGGAACATCCTCAGGCACCCCTGGGACCTCCTCAAGAACCCTGGAGCCTCCTGAAGAACCCCTGGAACCTCCTCTAGGACCCCCGGAACCTCCTGAAGCACACCGGAACCTCCTACAGAACCCCTGGGACCTCCTGGAGAACCCCTGGAACCTCATCTAGGACCCTGAAACCCCCTGAAGAACCCCTGGAATCCCCTGAAAAACCCTGGAACCTCCTCTAGGACCCCTGGAGGTCCCCTGACCCCACTTTGAGAACCAATAGAACTCTATAATGTTAACTGCATGACAAAGTCACACGACAGAAATCCCCATTTTCATCAGGAGAGTTTTGGAACCCAGCTGACTCCTGATTGATGCTTCAGATATTTGGAATGCAGCAGAACTGACTTAGACCCCGCCCACAGGAAGTCAGTGTCATGATCAATACGACACGACACATGACATTTTCACATGACGTCATGGCAACCAGCAGCCGCAATTTTGTGTCTCTGCTGGTTAACATTTGGCTGAATTTATCGAGAGACAAAAAATGATCGGGACGTTGAGTTCCGCAAAGATCCCACTGATTCTGATTGGCTGACACCGGGACTGACATCATTAGCTATGCGAGGAAGTGGATCATCCTCAAACGTTCAGACGCTGAAAAGCTTCTGGCATGATGAGAACCGACAGACAGCTGTGATGTCACTGTCCAGTCCTTCCTGTCCGGTCAGCAGAGCTACATGGGTGGGTCGGGTTCCATCCAGCTGTTTTTACCTCATAAAGTACTGAAGAAGAAGAAGAACGGCTGCAACGTAACAGAAAGTTTCACATTTTAATTCACATTTTGTTTTTGTGACGTTTAAAAGTCACTGGAGCTTTTTCCCACTGAAGATCTGCAGCACAGCTGGATGGACCGCCCGCCCGCCCGGATACGGCTCTGTCAGTCACTCAGGTCAGGGTGACAGTGATGACGCAATCCGGTTTCCTTGACAACATTGTTCTCTGATTGTTGTCGTCACTTAAACCTGAAAAACTGACAATCAGTCTGGTTTCCGTGACAACAATCAGAGAACAATCCTGTTTCCTTGACAACAGTGTTAAAGCAATCCAGATTCCTTGACAACAGTGCAGGGGGGAGGGGGGGTGTGTGTGGGAGGCTCTGATTGGCCGAAGCGGCCGGCTGTCAATCACAGAAGCGGGACTTCCTGTCGGGGGTCAGAGGTCAGATGTGTCGCGGGCACCGCCCCCCCTCCACGGCGGCCATGTTGATTCCTCTCAGGTCGCCGTTGCCGAAGTCGTCGGTGTCGTCGCCGTCGGAGTCGTCATCATCAAACCGAGACGTGTCATTGGCTGTTCCCTGCTGTGGGAGGGGCCAAAGACAGAAACAACCACCAGGAATAAAACAACAGATAGTTAATGAATGGAACTAATCAGACAGACAGACAGACAGACAGACAGACAGGCAGGCAGGCAGGCAGGCAGGCAGGCAGGCAGGCAGGCAGGCAGACAGACAGGCAGGCAGGCAGGCAGGCAGGCAGGCAGGCAGGCAGGCAGGCAGGCAGGCAGGCAGGCAGGCAGGCAGACAGACAGACAGGCAGTCTTACCGATCGTACCACTGACTCTCTGAAGGGGGGGCAGACCATGTGGAAACGAGGAATGGCCACATGGAAAACCTCTTCCTTATTGGCTGGAAGAGAAACAAACATCAGGAAGATAAACAACAACAACAGCAGCAGCAGACAGACAAACATCAGGAACAACAGCAACAACAACAACAGACAGAAAGACAGACAGTAGAGTTCACTACTGTTCTCCATCCTAGAACCACATTCCACAGACTGGGAGCCTCTCTCTGGTTAGATAGATATAGACAGTATAGATGTAGACATTATAGATATGGACAGTATAGCTGTAGACAGTATAGATATGTACAGTATAGATGTAGACAGTATAGATGTAGACAGTATAGATATGTACAGTATAGCTGTAGACAGTATAGATGTAGACAGTATAGATATGTACAGTATAGATATGTACAGTATAGATGTAGACAGTATAGCTGTAGACAGTATAGATGTAGACAGTATAGATATGTACAGTATAGATGTAGACAGTATAGATGTAGACAGTATAGATATGTACAGTATAGCTGTAGACAGTATAGATGTAGACAGTATAGATATGTACAGTATAGATGTAGACAGTATAGATGTAGACAGTATAGATATGGACAGTATAGCTGTAGACAGTATAGATGTAGACAGTATAGATATGTACAGTATAGATATGTACAGTATAGATGTAGACAGTATAGCTGTAGACAGTATAGATGTAGACAGTATAGATATGTACAGTATAGATGTAGACAGTATAGATATGGACAGTATAGCTGTAGACAGTATAGATATGGACAGTATAGATGTAGACAGTATAGATATGGACAGTATAGCTGTAGACAGTATAGATATGTACAGTATAGATATGTACAGTATAGATGTAGACAGTATAGATGTAGACAGTATAGATATGGACAGTATAGCTGTAGACAGTATAGATGTAGACAGTATAGATATGGACAGTATAGATGTAGACAGTATAGATATGTACAGTATAGATATGTACAGTATAGATGTAGACAGTATAGCTGTAGACAGTATAGATGTAGACAGTATAGATATGTACAGTATAGATGTAGACAGTATAGCTGTAGACAGTATAGATGTGGACAGTATAGATATGTACAGTATAGATGTAGACAGTATAGCTGTAGACAGTATAGATGTAGACAGTATAGCTGTAGACAGTATAGATATGTACAGTATAGATGTAGACAGTATAGATATGTACAGTATAGATGTAGACAGTATAGATATGGACAGTATAGATGTAGACAGTATAGATGCAGATGATATAGATGTTACCCAGTCTGTGGAAGGTGTAGTGGCCCTCCATGTACTCGGAGGTGGTGGAGAAGGTGGTGCAGCTGGCGTACTCATGGACCTTCCCTGGAGTCATGACTGGAAACTCTCCTGCACACGCACACATGCACACACACACACACACACACACACACACACACACACACACACACACACACAGGTTCAGTGGCTTGTCTCGTCTCAGCCAATCAGAGAGCTTGCTGGTCATGTGACTGGCAGCGTACCGACCACGCCCGGCCCTCGTACTTCCTCCACGTTGCCGTTGGCGTTGGTGATTTTCCAGTAACGACTGTCCAGCTGACAGGCGGCTTCAGGCAGAGCGTCACTTGACATCTCTATTCTGAAAGATAGTAAATATTATTATTATTATTATTATTATTATTAATATAGAAACATATCAGGGTTGCTCGACATCTCTATTATGAAATATATATAAATATTAATATTAATATTATTATTAATAAGGACACATATCACCCTCACTGGACAATTCCATCCTATCCAGACAGAGAGACAGACAGACAGACAGACAGGCAGACAGAGAGACAGGCAGACAGACAGACAGGCAGGCAGACAGACAGAGAGACAGACAGACAGACAAGCAGACAGATAGACAAACAGGCAGACAGACAGACAGACAGACAGACAGACAGGCAGACAGACAGAGAGACAGACAGACAGACAGACAGACAGACAGGCAGACAGACAGAGAGACAGACAGACAGACAGACAGACAGGCAGACAGAGAGACAGTGAGTCAGGCAGACAGACAGAGAGACAGACAGACAGGCAGACAGACAGGTACCTGATGCGGTAGGTGAAGAAGAAGTGCGGCGGATGGACGGAGGAAAGCTCCGGCAAGAAGGAAGTGGAGACGGAGACGGTGATGTCACCAGTGGTCGCCACACACTGCTTATCATGAACATACCTGCACACACACACACACACACACACAGTTTGTAATGCTCATAGCAGCACAACACAATGTGTGTGTGTGTGCATATTTGTGTGTGTGTGTGTGTGTTACCTGAAGATCTGGTCTCTGATGATTGGATATTCTCCTGTGACAACGTTGTTGACGTAGGTGGTGAACCACTCCGAGAAACTAGAGCCTGGACACACACACACACACAAATAAATACTATTATAAGAATATAAATAAATATGACTCCCAGATTTATAGCGTCATTCAGTTGGAGGCAGTCCAGCTCTCAATATTAATCCTGAGTTTCCTGGCTTTATGGATACATAACATTGTGTGTCGTCTGCATAGCAATGCAAATCTTTCACCGTTCTCTGTTTCCCCAACGACCTGAAGGTACCTGGGCTCCGCACCGCGGCTATCACCGCCGGAAACGAGCCAAGAGGCGGAGTAAACGTGCAGGTGCCTGGGTTAAGCTGAGGAGTCTTGCCCGCTCTCGCTCTCCCTCGGCACCGGCCGACCTTTTCCAGCTCCGCGATGTCGGACCTGGACGGCTATGTCGCTCCATTCCTCGGCGTTCCCTGGAGACGAGGTACGCCTTTCTTCGATCGATTACCCCGGACACAGACCTGGACACCAGGATGCTGCCTTGCGGGCTCCCCGCTAGGCAGTGTCTGTCTGTCTCTCTGTCTGCCTGTCTGTCTGTCTGCCTGTCTGTCTGTCTGGCTATCTGTGAAGTGCGGTGGGGTAGTCTTCCAGAACCTCCGCCCTCTGCCGTGGGTGCCGTCGTCGGATTATGAATCTGCTGCTGCCCCAGTCAAAATGGCTTTGATCAACGCAAGATCTCTATCCAATAAGACTTTTATTCTTAATGACTTTTTCACCGCCCATGGATTGAATTTCTTGCTGGTGACGGAAACTTGGCTTAACGTTGGTGAGCTTGCTCCACTTGTTGAACTCTGTCCTGATGACTGTAACTTTTTTAGCACGCCGAGACCCTCCGGACGTGGCGGGGGTCTAGCCGTTGTGTTTAAAAATCATTTTAATTGCCGCCTATTAAACTCTGATCATTTCTCCAGCTTCGAGGTGCAATTAATTAAAGTAGGCCTGGTCAATCCCCTTTTAATTGCTCTTGTGTATCGTCCGCCAAGAATACATAAAGACTTTATTCCACAATTTGCGGACTTTCTTTCAAATACCATGCCTAACTTAGAGTCCTGATTCTTGGTGACTTTAATATTCATGTTTGCTGTCCCTCTAAGCCTCTTGTGAGTGAATTTATGCATCTGGTTGAATCTTTTAATCTTGCTCAGCTTACTACTGGCCCTACTCACAAGCTAGGCCATACACTCGACCTAGTCTTATCGTTTGGTTTTCCGATTTGCAATATGGAAATAATTGATGCTTGTCTGTCGGATCATAGTACTGTTGTATTTGATTCATTCCTGCCTTTCTCACCTACTAAATCTCAGCTCCCTGTACGTTGCTGTCGCTACATTAACTCTTTGACTGCCAATAAGATCTCCGAGGCCCTCATAGCTGCTCCCAATACCTGTACTACTGAGGCTTCTCCTCCCCATCTCAACACTGAGGAACTTATTTCCTTATTTAACACCACCTGCTTTTCTATTCTGGATTCTGTTGCCCCCCGTAAATTGAAAAAGCCTAAGCCTAAAGGTTTGCCTTGGCTTAATGACACCACCAGAGCCCTAAGGAGGGAGTGCAGAAAAGCAGAGCGGAAGTGGAAGTGTGATAAGGGACAATCTTCTCAAATATCAGGGAGCAGTTAAGGCTGCGAGAGCAAAATACTTTTCTGACCTCATCTCCAGCAACTCTCATAATCCCAAGGTCCCAAGGTTCAGTACCATTAACTCTGTCATCTGTCCCGCCCCCAGTACCAGCTTAGATGTGTCCCCAACTAAGTGCGAAGAATTTTTAAAATTTTTCATTAGCAAAGTTGAGGACATCAAAATGAACATTTCCCCCTCCACCCGTGACCTAGCCGTCTCACTGGTCTGTTCATCTGACTTGGACTGTTTCCAACCCATCACGCTACCCTCCCTTATAGAGATTGTTTCTTCCATGAAATCTGCAACCTGCCCCCTTGATATTGTCCCCACTGCTCTCCTGAAGGATGTCCTTGACATAGCTGGTCCCAGCATCCTCTCTATAATCAACTGCTCTCTGGCCACTGGTACCGTTCCAAACTGCTTCAAGCACACAGTGGTCCAGCCCCTCCTGAAAAAACCCAACTTAGACCCCACCTTGCCTAGTAACTTCAGACCAATCTCTAAACTTCCATTCCTGTCAAAGGTTCTTGAAAAGGTCATTCTCTGTCAATTGCTGCCCTACTTACACCAAAATAACATTTTGGAAAGATTTCAGTCAGGTTTTAGGGCTTACCATAGCACAGAGTCTGCCTTGTTGAAAGTGTCCAATGACCTGCTCCTCTCTATCGAATCCAGTGACTGTGCTGTCCTGATTCTTCTTGACCTCAGCGCAGCGTTCGATACAGTGGACATTTTAATTGACCGTCTCCAGTACGAGGTTGGTGTTGGTGGCACTGCCTTGACCTGGTTCACATTCTACCTCAGCAATAGAAGTTTCTCCGTCAACATAGGCAATTTTTCCTCTCCCCCAGCTAGTCTCTCCTGCGGGGTCCCACAGGGTTCCAGCCTAGGTCCCATTCTGTTCTCTATTTACATACTTCCCCTTGGTCAAATCATTCAAAAGTACAACATTTCCTTCCATTGCTATGCAGATGACACACGGCTCTATCTCCCCCTGAAACCAAACTCTCGGTGCAATCTAAACAGTCTGATGGACTACCTTGAGGATATCAAGTGTTGAATGGCTCAAAACTTCCTGCAGCTGAATGAAAGCAAGTCTGAAGTTGTCCTATTCAGCCCTCCTGACTCCATCAAATTGATTGCCAACAGCCTAGGCAACCTGTCCACTCTTGTTAAACCCTATGTCAAAAACCTTGGTGTGATATTTGACTCCGCCTTTAAGTTTGACAAGCAGGTCAATGCAGTAGTAAAAGCCAGTTTCTTCCAGCTTCGTACTATTGCCAAAATCAAGTTTTTTCTCTCATTCAAGGATCTTGAGAAGGTCATCCATGCCTTCGTATCCTCCCGCTTAGACTATTGCAATTCCCTGTATACTGGGATTAGTCAGTCGTCCCTGTCCCGCCTGCAACTGGTCCAACTGCCCCCTCTCTATCAGATCTGCCCCTTCTCTATCAGATCTGCCCCCTCTCTGTCAGATCTGCCCCCTCTCTATCAGATCTGCCCCCTCTCTATCAGATCTGCCCCCTCTCTATCAGATCTGCCCCCTCTCTGTCAGATCTGCCCCTTCTCTATCAGATCTGCCCCCTCTCTATCAGATCTGCCCCCTCTCTATCAGATCTGCCCCCTCCACTGATTCCTTCAAGTCCAGGCTCAAAACATACTTTTATTCTTTAGCGTGTGGATCCTCCTGATGTGGTTTGATATGTGCCTATGCCAATGATTTGTCGATTTATACCCATGTGCTGTGTGTATTGAAGCTTATGTGGGTGTTTTTGTTTTTAGTCTTTTTTATTGTGATTTTACTGCCTGCTCTAGTTTGTACAGCACTTTGGTCAACGTGAGTTGTTTTTAAATGTGCTTTATAAATAAATTTGACTTGACTTGACTAGTATTAATACACTGCACAGTATCTATATGTAGTATTAATACACTACACAGTATCTATGCCATAATATATGGTGTTAATATATAGTATTAGCAGATGGATGAACCCACCAGTGATGAACATGTCGATGGCTGAAGGATCCTGAGCCATCTGATCCTGAGAGAGAGACAGAGAGAGAGAGAGAGAGAGAGACACAGAGAGAGAGAGACAGGCAGAGAGAGAGAGAGAGAGAGAGAGGGAGAGAGAGAGAAAGAGAGAGAGGGAGACAGGCAGAGAGGATGAGTTACATTTACAACAACACAGCCCCACTCCCCCTCAGATCAGAGACAGACAGGCAGACAGGCAGGCAGACAGGTACGGACCGGACAGTGGTAGAAGATGTCAGACAGGTGTCGTCCCTCAGTCGGCTCCAGAGCCAGATACTGGCTGAGGCCGGTGTGGAAGCAGAAGGTGAGAGGGAGACAGTTCCTCATCCCCTTCCTCTGCTGGAAGCCTCCGGCCGCCGTCTCCACGTCCAGCAGGTCCTCCGACCGGTAGTGGTTAGACAGGGACATGCTGCCCATCAGCCTGCAGACAGACAGGCAGACAGACAGGTAGTGGTTAGACAGGGACATGCTGCCCATCAGCCTGCAGACAGACAGACAGACAGACAGGTAGTGGTTAGACAGGGACATGCTGCCCATCAGCCTGCAGACAGACAGACAGACAGACAGGTAGTGGTTAGACAGGGACATGCTGCCCATCAGCCTGCAGACAGACAGGCAGACAGACAGGTAGTGGTTAGACAGGGACATGCTGCCCATCAGCCTGCAGACAGACAGGCAGACAGACAGGTAGTGGTTAGACAGGGACATGCTGCCCATCAGCCTGCAGACAGACAGGCAGACAGACAGGTAGTGGTTAGACAGGGACATGCTGCCCATCAGCCTGCAGACAGACAGGCAGACAGACAGGTAGTGGTTAGACAGGGACATGCTGCCCATCAGCCTGCAGACAGACAGGCAGACAGACAGGTAGTGGTTAGACAGGGACATGCTGCCCATCAGCCTGCAGACAGACAGGCAGACAGACAGGTAGTGGTTAGACAGGGACATGCTGCCCATCAGCCTGCAGACAGACAGGCAGACAGACAGGTAGTGGTTAGACAGGGACATGCTGCCCATCAGCCTGCAGACAGACAGGCAGACAGACAGACAGACAGACAGACAGACAGACAGACAGACAGACAGACAGACAGACAGACAGACATGCAGACAGACAGACAGACAGACAGACAGACAGACATGCAGACAGACAGACAGACAGACATGCAGACAGACAGACAGACATGCAGACAGACAGACAGACAGACAGACAGACAGACAGACATGCAGACAGACAGACAGACAGACAGACATGCAGACAGACAGACAGACAGACAGACATGCAGACAGACAGGCAGACAGACAGACAGACAGACAGACAGACAGACAGACAGTCAGACAGACATGCAGACAGACAGACAGACATGCAGACAGACAGACAGACAGACAGACATGCAGACAGACAGACATGCAGACAGACAGACAGACAGACAGACAGACAGACAGACATGCAGACAGACAGGCAGACAGACAGACAGACAGACAGACAGACAGTCAGACAGACATGCAGACAGACAGACAGACATGCAGACAGACAGACAGACAGACAGACAGACAGACAGACATGCAGACAGACAGACAGACATGCAGACAGACAGACAGACATGCAGACAGACAGACAGACAGACAGACATGCAGACAGACAGACAGACAGACAGGTACTGACCCTGGTACCACCAGTTTCTGTCCGTTGTGAATGCGGTAGGAACAGCGATAGTCGTCTGGAAGCTTGCAGCCAATCTGAGCCTCGATAGCATCAAGCTCCGCCTCCTTGGCTCCGTCTGAAACCAGGAAGTGAACAGGAGGTGAACGGGCACGGCCGCGTTAGCCAATGAGACACAGTTAGAGGCCGTGTGTGTGTTGCGTCACCTTTCAGTGATGCGATCATGCGGGGACAGCGCTGCAGCAGGAAGTCCTTCAGCTGCTCCCAGGCTCTCTTCAGGACGGAGTAGTGCTGCTGGTACCGACCCAGGTCAGAGTAGTACAGTCTGAACAGACTGAGCCACGACACGCCGCGCTGCTGCCGGTCCGCGCTGCACACACACACACACACACACACACAGAACAAGGTCATTCATGTCTACCTTGAAGTTCTGTAGCAGGAGAACGTCTCACAGTTAAGACATAAGGTAGAGCCATTTATATCTATGGGTTAAGGCAGAGTAGAGCCATATATATCTACGGGTTAAGGCAGAGTAGAGACATATATATCTATGGGCTGGTCAGTACTCACTCAGTCAGCAGCCAGTGTTTGGAGCAGAGGTTCTTCCACAGCGGGTTGTGACCTGACAACTCATTCAACCTCCTGTTGACATAACTACAGCTGGAGAGACAGACAGGCAGAGAGACAGACAGGCAGAGAGGGGAGACAGGCAGAGAGACACAGAGACAGACAGGCAGAGAAACAGGTTAGACAGCTCCCCTATCAGACAGACTGCTCACTAATATATGGATCTGAACCAGATTAAGGCAAACTGTCATTAACTCTATAAACAGACTCGCTGAATAGAATAGAATAGAATAGAATAGAATAGAATAGAATAGAATAGAATCGAATCGAATAACAGAGTTCATGTTTCTCCCTCTCTGTTAAAACCAGAGCCATATACTAGTATAGGTTAAAGGCTTAATAGCCTTTAACTGTATTTATGAAGCACTTTCCCAGTCTTAGAGTCCTTATGTTCCACTGAATACACACCCACACACACACCCACACACACACACCCATACACACACACCCACACACACACAGTGAGGATTGATACTGACAGAGATGCAATGCAAACCTGTTTAACAACAGAAATATGATGAAATGTTTTGTAGTTTCTTCTGTTGCTGATCTGCAGCTCTGGTTTTATGTATCAACCTGAGCATTCATTAGTTGATATGGTGTAATTTAATATAATAAACTAAAACCTTTACTGGAAACCTTGACTGGATCTGGAAGTACAGCACAAGCTTCAGACTGAGCAGCAGATGATCGATGGTTTTGATGTTAATGACATTAGTTAACTGTCAGGTTAATGACTGTCTAACACTGCAGGCATCACTCTGCTGTCGGACTGGATACTGCTAAACACTGCAGTACACTGAATATACTGCAGTACTACTTGACAGTGACAGTACTCTGACAGAAACACTGACACACACACTGCCTGTAATGATAACAGTACTTTTTTATGAATATCAATGTTGTTGTCATTGTTAGTACTAGTACTAGTAGTAGTTGTAGAAATAGTAGTACTAGTAACTTTAGTAGTGATAGTAATAGAAATAGTAGTTGTAGCAGTAGTAACTGTAGCAGTAGGAGATGTTAGTATAACATCTGTTACTACTAGATGTTAGTACTCAGTAATAGTAATAGTAGTAGTAGTAACAGATGTTAGTACTCGGTAGTAGTAGTATCTGTAGTACTAGTAGTAGATTAGATTAGTTGTGAGTTATCTTACAACAGTCGCACATTCAGACTCAGCTACGTAAACAAAACCAACGCAGTTAGCAGCTGCTAAATTAGCAAGATCTTTATCATTATTGTTAGCGATGTTTTTCTCAGTCGCCATGTTAGCCCGCTGCTACCTGACAGCTAGCCGGTTAGCCTGGTTTTCTGTCCACAGTTTCCCAACAGAAACCTGCACTGAACCTCAAGCTAACCTAACTAGCTTCTGAGGCTACAGATGTCATATCACTGACTGCCTGCTGGCTACTGTTGGCTTCCTTACTTCTGCAAATACATGCGTGCTAAAAAAGTGTTTCCTTCGCTAAATAAAGTTGGTGAACAACTTGTTTGAGAGTTTCCTCCCCAGTCTGCTGTCAGACGGACTGGACTGACCGGCTCACTAATGTTAGCTTCTACTGATCAGATGCAATGTTGCTCTCTGTCTCTAATGTTAGCTTCTGTCGCTTCACTGCGGCGGAAACGTGTTTACTTCACTCGTTCTGCAGAAAACGTTTTTATTTTTATATTCCGCCTTCTGCTCAGTGTTTCTGGCTGCAGCAGCTAGCTAGTTTCTCTGCTAGAACGTATTGTTGTTAGCCGCCGGTTAGGTAAGGTTAGCTTGCTCGCTTATGCAACTTGTTTACTCTGCTCTCCTTCTGTGAAGCTGAACTGTTCCTGCCGGTTCCCTCCTGCAGACTGACACACAGCAGACTGAAACTCACTGCAGCAAGTCTCTGAAGTCCAGGAAGGAGAAGATGAGCAGCAGCGGGTCTGAAGGAAGATTATCCAGCCGTAACTCCATGGACGCTGCCATTGTTGGCAACACTCTGGGTGCGTTCGTTTTCCTGACCCGCGGGGCCGGAGGGGTTTGACTGGGGCTGAGCCGGGGCGGGTCATGCAACAGACTGATGAAAGTCTGTTGTAATGAAATATTCTGGAGTTCAGCTGCTGCAAACAAAGAAGACGTAAAGATCTGACAAGGGCAAGATAAACAGATGTTAATAATTAGATTAGATTAGATTAGATTAGATTAGATTAGATTATTTTAGATTAGACTAACGATGAAACTTTAAAGGGGAAATTGGGTCAATAGGATAAAGCCATGACCAGGAAATCAATAGGACCAGAGCAGATCGAGGGTCACAACATGACTGTCTATGGATTTATATGTATGCAGGGTGAGATAAGATAAGATAAAATAAGATAAGATAAGATAAGATATGCAAGTTGTCTAAACCAATTCACATTAAATATATCAGATCTACAGATGTTATAATAATAATAATGTTGACAACCAATAGAACAGCAATTTTCTTCAGTTTTGTGTCCAAAAGCTCTCATCCATCACACCGCACCTTCAGTAAAACTCTAAAAATCGAGCGCACCCAGTTGAAAACCTGCTCCGCCCCTGCTGGAGGTACCGGGATAAAGAACAAACGTCTCTAACCACGCCCCCTTGTGTCTGTCTGTTTGTCAACAAGCAACCCAAGAGACACGCACGCACACACACACACACACACACACACACACACACACACACACACACACATACACACACACACACACACACACACACACACACACTAACCTATGCAGGTAACCAGAACATTTTCTCAGAGAGTCACACCAGTCTTTTACTTCAGTCATGGTACTAATATTGTGACAGTGTAGTACTGTAGTAAAATACTCTGGTAGAAGAGTAAAAGTATTAACAGTGTCACTGTAACAGCAAAGATCCTCCAACTTCTACCAGCTGCTGGTAGTACTGCAAAACAGCCAGTAGAGGGAGACAAACTCTTATTAGTATTCAAACAGGAACCTCAGAGGAAAGCAGTACTACTACTACTACTGAAACTACTACTACTACTACTACTACTACTACTACTGCTACTGCTACTACTGCTACTACTGAAACTACTACTGCTACTACTACTGCTACTGCTACTACTACTGCTACTGAAACTATTACTACTGCTACTGCTACTACTACTACTACTACTGCTACTACTACTACTGCTACTACTACTACTACTGCTACTACTACTGCTACTGAAACTACTACTTCTACTGCTACTACTACTATTAGTACTGCTACTACTACTACTACTACTGCTACTACTACTACTGAAACTACTACTACTACTACTGCTACTGGTGTTACTACTACAGTTACTCAGTTACTGCTTATTATTATTATTATTATTATTGTTATTAATTATTAGACCAGCTTAAGGGCAAGTGTGTTGTGTTTCAAATACTCTGCTCTGATGAAGCAGGCGAGCTGTATCTGTGTGTGTGTGTGTGTGTGTGTGTGTGTGTACATATATTGATTGTGTGGGCAGGTTGTACCTTGGCTCTGTTTGTCTAATTTCAACACTCAAAGCCAGCTGAGAAAACTGAAACATTTGTACAGACACACAGATTAACCATGAGTAGTACTAGTAGTATTAGTAGTAGCATTAGTAGTAGTAGTAGTACTAGTAGCAGTATATGGGAGGTTCCTTTATATCAGCAATCTAAAAAGCATATTGCTTTGATTTTGAAATATGTTGTAGGAAGCATCAACACATCTCAAAAATCCATTCAGTATTATTTACATGAACAATAAAATTATACTGAACTACATTACCCAGCATGCTTTTAGGTAGTTTGAATGTTCCTTCTCTTGCAAAGGGAACAAGCTCCAGTAGCTGCAGCTTCACAGCCACAGTGACAAAATGTCCTCAGTCTGAGGCTCAACTCAGACTTTAGTGAATCCAGACTGCATCTGAACAGGTGAAAACCTGCTGAGAGAGTCTGCTGCTGCTGGAGGATCAGCTGCTTCAACAGCTGCTTCAGTCTGTTGCAGTTCTGCATCGTACAAAGTCTTTTCCGGAAGTTTCTATGTCCTAAAATAACAGAAACGTACAAATCGTCTAACAGCTCACGCTGCGTAGAGCGAGAGGTGAATCTCAACTCAACTCTCATCTCAATTTGTTGCTTTACGAAGTTGCTGAAGACAGAATACTTTACAGTGGAAAATTGTGTTAGCCACTTAGCCGCTAGTCAACCACAGGAGGTTCCAGCCTACACTTCCGCTTTGTCTCCCTATACTTTATGGTGAACTGCCAGAAAAGAACAACTAATGAGAACAAGGCTGACACTGTGAGACAGCCAATATGAAAATGAGTTTGGCTACTGAGGTTTTCAGCTCTGGTACAACCTGGCCAGACTCTGTGCATGTATGGCTCTGGTACGGCCTGGCCAGACTCTGTGCATGTATGGCTCTGGTACGGCCTGGCCAGACTCTGTGCATGTATGGCTCTGGTGCAGGACTTTCACCAAGCCGTGTTCCTCAGTATCTGGAGGTAAATATTTGGTCTGATTTGTGCTGAGCCAGACAGAGGCTGAATCAATAAAAACTCTGACGCACCGAATTTAATCTGCAGCAGTATTTAATATTCTGTAGTCTTTTATTTTATTATTCGTTTTATTTTCAAGTTCAATTTAATTTAGTTAATATAGCCCTTGATCACAGTGTGACAGAGACAGTGTGACAGTGACAGTGTGACAGAGACATTGTGACAGTGTGACAGCAACAGTGTGACAGTGTGACAGAGACAGTGTGACAGCAACAGTGTGACAGACAGTGTGACAGAGACAGTGTGACAGACAGTGTGACAGACAGTGTGACAGACAGTGTGACAGTGTGACAGAGACAGTGTGACAGTGTGACAGTGTGACAGAGACAGTGTGACAGTGAGACAGTGTGACAGAGACAGTGTGACAGACAGTGTGACAAAGACAGTGTGACAGTGTGACAGAGACAGTGTGACAGTGTGACAGTGTGACAGAGACAGTGTGACAGAGACTGTAACAGTGTGACAGAGACAGTGTGACAGTGTGACAGAGACAGTGTGACAGTGTGACAGTGTGACAGAGACAGTGTGACAGAGACTGTAACAGTGTGACAGAGACAGTGTGACAGTGTGACAGAGACAGTGTGACAGAGACAGTGTGACAGTGAGACAGTGTGACAGACACAGTGTGACAGAGACAGTGTGACAGTGTGACAGAGACAGTGTGACAGTGAGACAGTGTGACAGTGTGACAGTGAGACAGTGTGACAGTGTGACAGAGACAGTGTAACAGTGTGACAGTGAGACAGTGTGACAGAAACTGTAACAGCTAGACAGAGACAGTGACAGTGTGACAGTGTGACAGTGTGACAGTGTGACAAAGAGAGTGTAACAGTGTGACAGTGAGACAGAGACAGTGTGACAGTGTGACAGAGACAGTGTGACAGTGTGACAGTGTGACAGAGACAGTGTGACAGTGAGACAGTGTGACAGAGATAGTGTGACAGAGACAGTGTGACAGACAGTGTGACAGAGACAGTGTGACAGTGTGACAGAGACAGTGTGACAGTGTGACAGTGTGACAGTGTGACAGAGACAGTGTGACAGAGACTGTAACAGTGTGACAGAGACAGTGTGACAGTGTGACAGAGACAGTGTGACAGTGTGACAGTGTGACAGAGACAGTGTGACAGAGACTGTAACAGTGTGACAGAGACAGTGTGACAGAGACAGTGTGACAGTGAGACAGTGTGACAGACACAGTGTGACAGAGACAGTGTGACAGTGTGACAGAGACAGTGTGACAGTGAGACAGTGTGACAGTGTGACAGTGAGACAGTGTGACAGAGACAGTGTGACAGTGTGACAGAGACAGTGTAACAGTGTGACAGTGAGACAGTGTGACAGAAACTGTAACAGCTAGACAGAGACAGTGACAGTGTGACAGTGTGACAGTGTGACAGTGTGACAAAGAGAGTGTAACAGTGTGACAGTGAGACAGAGACAGTGTGACAGTGTGACAGAGACAGTGTGACAGTGTGACAGAGACAGTGTGACAGTGAGACAGTGTGACAGAGATAGTGTGACAGTGTGACAGAGACAGTGTGACAGTGTGACAGGGACAGTGTGACAGTGTGACAGAGACAGTGTGACAGTGTGACAGTGTGACAGAGACAGTGTGACAGTGTGACGGAGACAGTGAGACAGTGTGACAGAGACAGTGTGACAGTGTGACAGAGACAGTGAGACAGTGTGACAGAGACAGTGTGACAGTGTGACAGTGTGACAGTGAAACAGAGACAGTGTGACAGTGTGACAGTGAGACAGTGTGATAGAGACAGTGTGACAGTGTGATAGAGACAGTGTGACAGTGAGACAGTGTGACAGAGACAGTGTGACAGTGTGACAGTGTGACAGAGACAGTGTGACAGTGTGACAGAGACAGTGTGACAGAGACAGTGTGACAGTGTGACAGAGACAGTGTGACAGTGTGACAGAGACACTGTGACAGCGTGACAGTGAGACAGTGTGACAGAGACAGTGTGACAGTGTGACAGTGAGACAGTGTGACAGAGACAGTGTGACAGCGTGACAGTGTGACAGTGTGACAGTGTGACAGTGAGACAGTGTGACAGAGACAGTGTGACAGAGACAGTGCAACAGTGTGACAGTGTGACAGAGACAGTGTGACAGAGACAGTGTGACAGTGTGACAGTGTGACAGAGACAGTGTGACAGTGTGACAGTGTGACAGAGACAGTGTGACAGAGACAGTGTGACAGTGTGACAGAGACAGTGTGACAGTGTGACAGAGACAGTGTGACAGTGTGACAGTGTGACAGAGACAGTGTGACAGTGTGACAGAGACAGTGTGACAGTGTGACAGTGTGACAGTGTGACAGAGACAGTGTGACAGTGTGACAGAGACAGTGAGACAGTGTGACAGTGAGACAGTGTGACAGAGACAGTGTGACAGTGAGACAGTGAGACAGTGTGACAGAGAGACAGTGTGACAGAGACAGTGTGACAGTGTGACAGAGAGACAGTGTGACAGAGACAGTGTGACAGTGTGACAGAGACAGTGTGACAGAGACAGTGTGACAGTGTGACAGAGACAGTGTGACAGTGTGACAGAGAGACAGTGTGACAGTGTGACAGAGACAGTGTGACAGTGAGACAGTGTGACAGAGACAGTGTGACAGAGACAGTGCGACAGTGTGACAGTGTGACAGAGACAGTGTGACAGTGTGACAGAGACAGTGTGACAGTGTGACAGTGTGACAGAGACAGTGTGACAGAGACAGTGTGACAGTGTGACAGAGACAGTGTGACAGAGACAGTGTGACAGTGTGACAGAGACAGTGTGACAGTGTGACAGAGACAGTGTGACAGTGTGACAGTGTGACAGAGACAGTGTGACAGTGTGACAGAGACAGTGTGACAGTGTGACAGTGTGACAGTGTGACAGAGACAGTGTGACAGTGTGACAGAGACAGTGAGACAGTGTGACAGTGAGACAGTGTGACAGTGAGACAGAGACAGTGTGACAGTGAGACAGTGTGACAGTGTGACAGAGACAGTGAGACAGTGTGACAGTGTGACAGTGTGACAGTGTGACAGAGACAGTGTGACAGTGTGACAGAGACAGTGAGACAGTGTGACAGTGAGACAGTGTGACAGTGTGACAGAGACAGTGTGACAGAGACAGTGTGACAGAGAGACAGTGTGACAGAGACAGTGTGACAGTGTGACAGAGACAGTGTGACAGAGACAGTGTGACAGTGTGACAGAGAGACAGTGTGACAGAGACAGTGTGACAGTGTGACAGAGAGACAGTGTGACAGAGGACAGTGTGACAGTGTGACAGAGACAGTGTGACAGAGACAGTGTGACAGTGTGACAGAGAGACAGTGTGACAGAGACAGTGTGACAGTGTGACAGAGAGACAATGTGACAGTGTGACAGAGAGACAATGTGACAGTGTGACAGAGACAGTGTGACAGTGAGACAGTGTGACAGAGACAGTGGGAACAGTGTGACAGAGAGACAGTGTGACAGAGACATTATGGCAGTGTGACAGAGACAGTGAGACAGTGTGACAGAGACAGTGGGAACAGTGTGACAGAGAGACAGTGTGACAGAGACAGTGTCACAGAGACAGTGTGACCCCACTCCATCCCACCCAATAGGTGCCAGGACAAAAAAATAACATGGACAATGACAATGAGATAAAAAAGTAAATGTCTGTAACAATATACTGTACATATGTAGTCCACACAGTATGTTGTATGTACTGCATACATTATCTGTACTCTTTACAGTATATGTAACGTTACTCCACCAGTGCAATCCAGTCAGGAGTCTGTCTGTCTCTGTGTTGTCCTGGCTGGAGCTCGCTGGGTCAAGGTAAACATATTGGGGATTCACTTTAAACATGTCAGACGAATCAGCCTGACTCACTCATACTTTGACCTGTTGGTCAATATTACCCTGGACAAAGAGAGAGAGAGAGAGAGAGAGAGAGAGAGAGAGAGAGAGAGAGAGAGAGAGAGAGAGAGAGCAACAGAGTGACAGAGCTGGTAGGGGACAGATAGAGGACAGAGAGACAGACAGCACAGGGAGTCTGCTGGTTCTGAGGTTTTGAGGTTCTGGTTGGAGGTTTGGATCATGGTGGAACCAACATCTAAAACAGCTGCTCTTCTACTGCTGTTCCTACTGCAGACCTGCCTGGCTAACCATAGTAAGGAACATTATCATTTTTATTATTAATAGTACTAAAAGCAGTAATAGAAGTAGCAGTAGTAGTAATAGTAATGATAATTTATTTATATAGCAATTTTCTAAACAATTGTTACAATGTGCTATCCAAAAATAAGATAAATAACTACAAAAGCAGAGTACAAAGAACAGGAAACCAGAGTAGATAAAAAGGAAACCAGAAGAACATTATAAAAAGGCTTTTATGTACAAGTGTACTTCGAGAAGTGCTTTAAAAGATGAAACTGATCTGGCTAGCCGGAGTTCCTCCAGCAGGACGATCCAAAGCTTTGAGCTCTAACAGCAAAGGCTCGGTCACCTTTAGTTACAAGCCGAGTCCTGGAACAACCAGCAGGCTTCCGGTTCATAAGGGGTTAAAAGGTCTGATATGTAGCTGGGGGCCAGACCTCGCTCTGCCTTAGAAGTTATCAGTAAAATCTTAAAATCAATTGTAAAACTAATGGGCAGCCAGTGAAGAGCTGCTACAATTCATGGAATGGATCACAGAATGTTTGTACTGTGTGACCTGTGACCTGTGACCCGGTACAGGTACATATAAGGGAGTAAGTCTATTTCCTCTGCATCACCTTGATGAAGGCCATGCAGCCGAAAACGTTTGGTGGAGTCAGTAAACCACAAAACTAAAAGAAATGATTAGAGGGTGCAACTTTAATTTTGTATGTACGAGTGTCATCTGCATAGC
>NC_136017.1:694196-699196 GCF_048128805.1 Centroberyx gerrardi
GCCGCTGTTTGAGAAGCAGGGGAAGCAGGACGCCAAGGAGAAGGAGCTGCTGGACTCGTACAGAGGAAGTCGCATCGTCGGGGGCGACGCCGCCGAGGTGGCCTCAGCGCCATGGTAACCACACTGTAAACAGCACACAGTCACCATGGTAACCACACTGTAAACAATACACAGTGACCAGGAAATATATATGTACAGTATATAGTAGTACACTGTATGTTATATTCCAGGCAGGTGATGTAGAGCTGCTGTGTGTGTGTGTGTGTGTGTGTGTGTGTGTGTTGCACTACCAGTCAAAAGTTTGGACACACCACATTTTTCTTTATTTTTACTATTTCCCACATTTTAGAATAATTGTAAAGGCATCAAATCTATGAAATAACACAAATGGAATTATGCAGCGACCAAAAAAGTGTTAAACAAATCCAAACTATCTTATATTTTAGATTCTTTGCCTTGATGGAAAGGAAAAGGCTTTGGAAAGAAATTCATACATAGGATCAACTTCACTATTTATATTTGACTAAGAAACTCATTTCAAGCATTTAAGCAGAAGCCTTTAGATCAAAATGCTTTAAGAGAAGAACACAGAACATTCAGACTGCTGAGAGTTGTGTGGTATATACATGTTGTATACACTGTATGGTATGTATGGTATCTACAGTACATTATATTTCCAGGCAGGTGATGCTGTACAAGCGCTCCCCCCAGGAGCTGCTGTGTGGAGCCAGTCTGATCTCAGATCAGTGGATCCTGACTGCAGCTCACTGTATCCTCTATCCTCCGTGGAACAAGAACTTCACCTCCTCCGACATCCTGGTCCGACTGGGAAAACACAACCGAGCCACGTGAGGCAGCTGTCTGTCTGTCTGTCTGTCTGTCTGTCTGTCTGTCTGCCTGCCTGTCTGTCTGTCTGTCCGTCTGCCTGTCTGTCCGTCTGCCTGTCTGTCTGTCTGTCCATCTGCCTGTCTGTCCGTCTGCCTGTCTGTCTGTCTGCCTGTCTGTCTGTCTGCCTGTCTGCCTGTCTGTCTGCCTGTCTGTCTGTCTGTCTGTCTGTCTGTCCGTCTGCCTGTCTGTCTGTCTGTCTGTCTGTCTGTCTGTCTGTCCGTCTGCCTGTCTGTCTGTCTGCCTGTCTGTCTGTCTGTCTGTCTGCCTGTCTGCCTGTCTGTCTGCCTGTCTGTCTGTCTGTCTGTCTGCCTGCCTGTCTGCCTGTCTGTCTGTCTGTCTGTCTGTCTGTCTGTCCGTCTGCCTGTCTGTCCGTCTGCCTGTCTGTCTGTCTGTCCATCTGCCTGTCTGTCCGTCTGCCTGTCTGTCTGTCTGCCTGTCTGTCTGTCTGTCCGTCTGCCCGTCTGCCCGTCTGCCTGTCTGCCTGCCTGTCTGTCTGCCTGTCTGTCTGTCTGTCTGTCTGATGTAATGAGGTTTTATTTCCAGATTTGAACGCGGCATAGAGAAGATTGTGGCGATCGATGACATCATCGTCCATCCCAAGTACAATTGGAAGGAAAACCTGAACCGTGACATTGCTCTGCTGCACATGAGACGACCAATCACATTCACCGACCAGATCCACCCCGTCTGCCTGCCGTCCAAGAAGGTCGCCAAGAGGTAAGACACACACACACACACACACACACACTCACACACACACACAGATGTGCTATAAACTGTAATACTCAGACGGTAAACACAACAGAAAATACTGATTCACTCAGCTTTCAGATGGGGGAGGGGCCGGTGAGTTGACTGACAGCTGTTTCGTCCAATAGGATGATGCTGGAAGGCTATAAGGGCCGTGTGACTGGCTGGGGGAATCTGAAGGAAACGTGGAACCCGTCAGCAAGAAATTTACCCACAGTCCTTCAGCAGATCCATCTACCAATCGTAGAGCAGGACATCTGCCGCGCCTCCACCGCGATCAGGATCACAGACAACATGTTCTGTGCTGGTAAAGTTAATAGTAGCAGTAGCAGTATTATTATTATTATTAGCAGTAGTAGTAGTAGTAGTACTATTAGTACTATTAGTAGTATTATTATTAGTAGTATGCGGTACAGACTGGCTGTGTGTGTATTGCAGGTTTTAAACCGGAGGATAGCCAGCGGGGCGACGCCTGTGAAGGAGACAGCGGCGGACCGTTTGTGATGAAGGTGAGAATCATCTTCCTCCTGTCAGTAAGACTGCCTCTGATTGGTTCATTCTGCTGTAGGAGCCAGATGGGCGGGGTTTACCACACAGCACAGTACCATGAGAGATGAGTGAGATGAGCCAATCACAGTCAATCAACTTGTTTTCTGTGATTGACAACTGTATATAGCAGGTATCCCCCTAGAGGGCGCTCTGTATTACGGTTCTGGATCATTATTATGGTTTATGGTTACCATGGTGATGTACGGAAGCGTACTGCATTCACCAAAGAAAAAAAAATCGGAGATGGTTTCTCGTAGTTATGACTTCCATATCTCATAATTATGAGATAAAGATCTCGTGAGAAAAGAATACTTCCGGTTTGGGCATTTAGCCTTCAAAATAAAAGCACAAGATTTTAAACATGTAGAAATACTGTTTCAAACCAATTACTTTGTATTTAATCGTCAAATTCAATAAATGAGCACCCATATTAATGTTTGATGTCATAATAATAATGAAAAATGCCATAAAGAGATGGTTTCTCGTATCTCATAATTACGAGATAAGGATCTCGTAATTACGAGATAAAGATCTCCTAAATACGAGATAGTTTTCTCATAATTATGACTTAGTATCTCGTAATTATGAACCATCTCTGATTTTTTTTTTCTTTGGTGAATGCAATACGCTTCTGTAGTGATCAAGGGCAGCGGAGCTGTGGGCAGGGCTGGGCTCAGCCCACCCAAACAAAAGTTAAGAAAACATTTTTTTTTTGTTCAGCCATTGGAAAAATAGCACAGAAAATACCAGTACCATTTCTAACTTCTGATTGGGTGGGCAGCCTACAGCCCGCCTCCAAAGTCACCCACTTATTTTAGGGTAAATCAATCTGCCCTCCACTGACTCAGATCATAGGGTAGCAGCAAACTTAGAAATGCTGCTTCACTACCTCCCAATCTCCCTGCTTCATATTGTTCTTTATAAATTAGAATAGAATAAAATAGAATACTACTTTATTAATCCCCATGGGGAAATTAATCTTCTGCATTTAACCCATCCAAACACACAGCCATAAGCTGGAGAGGCCTGAGGGCACGATGGCAGGAGCATCTGATCTTGACTCTGACAACCCTCCGGTTGCCAGCTGTCACTTTGCCAGATTTTTGTGCCATCTAGCCAGGGATTCGAACCGGCAACCTTCGGACTACTAGTCTGCTTCTCTAACCTCTGGGCTACCTACCGCCCAAGTTGCCCACCTATTATTTCTACCAGCCCACCCTGGTAGTGATGAGTCTAGGGCCATAATCCCAGTAAAGAGCGCCCTCTATGGGATTATAGCTTTTAGACAGCAGTTACCATGGCGATGCACACCGTTGAAAAAGTTTTTATGTTCTCTGGTTAACATGCATATAAATAAACCACATCGCTAACTAGCTCCCTGGTTACCACAAGAATTACCATAGCAACCAATAAAGATCACTAACTAGTTTATTATTATTAAATATTCTCATCATGTGTGCAGAACCCAGAGGATAACCAGGTATTATTATTAATTATATTATTATCATTATTATTATTATTATTATTATCTATCCAGAACCCAGAGGATAATCACAATATTATTATTAATTATTATTAATAATAATTATTAATTATTATTACCCATCAGAACCCGGAGGATGACCGCTGGTATCAGATCGGCATCGTGTCGTGGGGCGAAGGCTGCGACCGAGACGGAAAGTTCGGCTTCTACACTCATCTGTTCCGCATGAGGAGGTGGATGAGTAAAGTTATTGACAAGACAGGAGGAGACGACGACTAACACACACACGCACACACACACACACACACATACGCACACACACACACACACACACACACACCACACACACACAAACACATCATGTTCTGTTTTCCCTGTCAAGCCAGATGATGGTAATAAAGTTTGACAGTTCAAATCTCCAGATATCGGTCTTGATGTGTGTTGTGATGAAACTTGAAGCTCCTTCAGGGTCAAATATGATTCAACATCAGAGAACATCTGTGGTCTGTTTCCACGAGCTGAGGATGGAGTCACATAGTTAAAGGATCAGTTCACTGATTTAGTCCCTCTATATAACTCCTCTCTTCCTCCTGTAGTACTTGGACCCACAGACAGTATTGTCTGTAGCTCTTGGACCCACAGACAGTATTGTCTGTAGCTCTTGGACCCACAGACAGTATTGTCTGTAGCTCTTGGACCCACAGACAGTATTGTCTGTAGCTCTTGGACCCACAGACAGTATTGTCTGTAGCTGTTGGACCCACAGACAGTATTGTCTGTAGCTGTTGGACCCACAGACAGTATTGTCTCTAGTCAGCTGTCAGTTGAAGCTCCGCTGCCTCTTGCTGCAACGAGTCCAAACTGTTTGTCAGAATATCTCCAGAGAAGCCGAGAAATTCACCTGGAAAAATAAAAAAAAAACTGTATAGAATCAGTCTGATAAACTCTCCTGCTCCTCATGTGGAAACCCGGTTTGATCACGTTGGTTTTTAGTTCTTACTACAGTATATTAATTTAGCTGACAGTGTTACCCAGAATGCCCTGCAGCGAGTCAGCAGGTTGATGAACAGACGCTGGCGACGGGACTCGAACCAGGAAGCTGCAGGACGCTCCCTCCGGGTGAAGAGCTGCGTTTCATTCGTCATTTAACCGGCCCTCCTTCACTTCCCCTCGGCACTTGGTAATACGTAGCACCATACGTAACGCGAGTGGCCACTTGCAGAGCAGGGGGGCGGGGTCAGAGCAGGGGGGCGGAGTCATGGCAGGGGGGCGGGGTCAGAGCAGGAGGGCAGAGTCATGGCAGGGGGCGGGGTCATGGCAGGGGGGCGGG